>NW_017536741.1:1761184-1822208 GCF_001853355.1 Bactrocera latifrons | reverse complement strand
CTTGTAGCAGTACATTTGTTTAGGTGCCATTGCTGCGCGGCGCCTAGTACCGTGTGGCCTTCGGGGTCGCGCTGCCGACATTGTAGTCAGTCAGTTTGCGCTGATTCGCTCGACGCGATGTCTCAATTTCCCCGCACGCAATGAAGATTTATGCAACACGGTGCGAGATTAGTGCGAAAATTGATGGGCCGCTTTGTGCCATTTAGCGCTACGGACCTTTCGACGGCCGCGCTCAAACCGCCGGCTTTCGACTCGTGCGGTTTGAGGCTGCAAATGTGGATACCTAGCGAGCTTTATGCACACATGCGGCAAGGCGTACATTTGTAAGTAGACATTGGCCGCACATACACACACACACACACACACACACACATTTGTGTTGTTATACGCTCGTGTCGGGCATCAACAATCAGGGAAGCGCAAAATCAATGCCCACAATGCGCACCGCTCGCCGCGTGCGGTTGCTTTGGGCTCGCGCCCATCTGTCAGGCTGCTGCCAACGACGTTGATCCTTATTTAGCCGGCTTCATTATGTCAGTGATTAGTTGAAATGCCGCATTGTCCGCGCATCAGCGTCATTGTTTGCGTTCCCATTGTTGTTGTGGCATTGTTTTAGTTAAGTCATCTTCGTTGGCCGTAAGTCCTTTGGTCATATCGCTGCCGCCACGACTTCAATTATTATTTGTTGTTTTCACATATTTGTACTCCTACAAAGTTATGGCACTAATTCATAGTATTTGTTGATCTTGGCCGCTGAGGCGAGTGCACCAAGATACCTGTTTCCAAAATCCATTCCACATGAAAACAAAAGCTTGAAAATCATTCATAGAAGCGGATCGCTCTAATTAATAATCGCAGAGCCGCTTCTTTAACTATGTATTCACTCCAACAGCCGAGCGGCTATACTGGATTTGAGCTCGCTGACTGTTCGCTCAAAGGTAGTCAAGGAGTGGATGCCGTCTTTAGCAATAGCTTCAAGCTCATATTTTCCATATTAGAGTCATATGTGTGGCCGGGCACAGCGCACTCGCCGGAAACTCCAAAGCAGATGAGCTTGCAAGCAAGGTTTTGAAATCGAGTCGGTTCGCTGATGTCTGTTTGTGTTTTGGCATTGAAACTTTGGGTCTTCAGTGAGCTCCGCAGGCGCTGTTCGACTGCCAGGACTTGTACGACGGCGAGAAACTTCTGAGGCAGAAAGATCGTCGGAACTAATGGCCCTTAGAAAACTCAATCTCGCAGCAATTGTAAGGTTTCTGACTGGACACTGTCCAATAGACTTACACGCGGTACGACTAAATATTTTGTCGAACGCTCTTTGTATGGAGGAAGGCGAGATGGAATCGTCTCGTCACTTCCTTTTCTGTTGCCCAGCTTTTGCCAGACCGAGTTTGAAATACTCGGTAGACACCCTTTTGTAGAATCTGTCAAAGTGACTAACCTAAGCAAAGGTGATACCAAAACACCAACTATTCTCATCTCCAGTGAGATCTCCAGTATAAGAAGTATTCTTCCGTCATTTCAAAAAATACATATCAGTACGCACATTTTGAAACCGAAATTGCAAGTCAAAACTTGTAGTTTGAATTCTTTTTGACCTGCTGATCCTACACGTGACAGTAAGCCCGAAACTTCCATTTTAGTACATTACGTGAGTCACAAACTTTATGTGGTTGGAGAATCTTAAAGAATCTTTCAAAAATTTAGAGCCGAAGTCACCGAGCTATGCAAAATTGGGGTCAAATTTTCAAATCTAAACAGCTTTAATTAACTGAAAATTTCCAATCTCCGCACCGCTCACCCGCCTTTGGCAGCAATTCCAATAAAAAAACATATATAAAAAGAGCTTCTCTTGCAACGACACATAATGAATGTGGCACGTACAGACGTCAAATCACAATCGCATGCAGTGCTTGCCACAGGCGAGGCATGGCCCAGTCGGAGACCAGTCAACGCCGGCCACCGATTGCAAACATTTATCAATGCTGCCAACACCGCACACATGCCACACAAACGCCAAGCAACAACAAAGTTGCACAAGCATGACTGCGTCAACTCATATGGGCGCACTGTATATTCTTGTGTGCACACACACATACACCGCAACATTTGTACAGAGGTGCTCGCATAATGTGTATAAAGTTGCTGCATGAGGCATGCAACCATTCATCTTTATTGCACCGTAGTATGTGCAGCAGCGACGTGTCATTCACACGAGGACAGCGCCAAGCGACAACAGCAACACCAGCAACAACTCACAGTTAGGTAGTTAGACGCTAAGCAGACTAGGATGAGGATATGCGGACGTTGGCGATGAGGGCGACGGCGACGACCGCGAGGACATAACCAAAAATGGCAATTGGAATCATTATGCGCGACACGTAGTCGAGAGTGGCACATGCAACTGCATGTGTAGCAGCAGCGACTGTGGCTATGCCAGTGGCAATATTATATGGCAGTTATGTGTGCCACTAAGCAGGAAATAGCGCAGTGGCAAGGTAAAGTAATGGACTACGACCGGGATTAGGCAGCCATCAAGCAAGTTACTTCGATTTAAAATTATACAAGTTCATTTATGATTTTCGTTAGGTACATGTGTGCGTGTGTGTGTGGGTGTATGGTGTCAGCACAAACTTCGCAAGTTTCTAACGGGTTATGTGCAACGTGATTTCTCACAGCCGTTTCTTTCATTACTTCTCCGACGCCTGCTAACGTCCGCACAGCCGCCTCATTGGCAGTATTGACAACACTGCCGTGTCTGAGTGCTGATGTCGGTGTTTATGGCTTTGTGGATATCGATAGCTTTGACATTGTTGCTAGAGAATTAGAAAACTGAGCTCGAAGCCATGGAAGAAAGAACATGTTCACTTGTGAATTTGGCAATGAAGACTTAATCATTGACTTTGGGTGAGGTCAGTGAGAAAAAATAGGGAGTACAATGCCGCGATAGTCGGTTTTATGTAAACAAGACGAACGGAACGGAACAGAACGGAAGCGGATTAATCAAATTATTTCAGGAATGTTTTTTACCACAACACAACAACAAAAACTAAAGAGCGGCTAGGTTTCTGAGTTTTAGCAACTTGGAAATGTGAATTGGTGGTAAAAGGTTCTACTGGTCAATAAAGCTGATGCTTCATTAGCGAGCTTTCACCGTGACTGTACAATATTTTCAGGGAACTTCATTAAGGAGCAGATAATTCGAAAGGATACCAAGTTTCTTGTCGGCATTCCTTCTCTCTATTTGAAACCCACGTTCCCGCAAGCGTTGGCAGGTTAGGTTAGATTAAGAGTTCGAACTCGTCAAGAATCTCACTTGAACAGCCTAGAGCGACGGCCCGTTTTGTTACCTAAAATTCCTAGGTAAGATCATAAGACCTTTTTAATTAGAACGATAAAGCGCTATGAGCTCATCACAAATTTTTTGAGTCGGCTAATATCAGTTTTCACTATGTCTCCCGGTTCGCGGGAGGTGGTACTGTCGAGATGTTGCAACCTCAGCGTTGCAACTTTCTCAAGTTGCGTCTGTCAAGATTTAAAACCTTACCGCATGAATGCCTAATTGTCCAGTAAGTACCTCTAACAATGCGTCAAGAGGAACTTTGCTAAGAGGAAGTAGTTCAGCATATATCTCGCTTTCTACACTAGGCCAAAGAGTCAAGCAGTTACGCAAGAACGGGTCAGCGCCTGTTAAGCACACGCGAGGACCATTGGTCCAGAGCCAGAACACAAGATACTCATCGAGATCCAACATTCCGATGTGCATCGCCTCTATCTAGCACTTTGGCGATTTCGCTATGACCAGGCACCCAAACGAGTATATTGATGCAAGAGCTTGATGCTATTTCTAGTGAGGACCGTGGACAGCACAATGAAGTTTTTTTCTTGCCTCTGCCAGAAGGTAGAGCCACTTCCCCTTTTCCAACATTCGAAAACGTGTATTTTTTTGGAGTTCTCAGCTTCCACATAAATTTCGTTTTTGGCATTGTCCCATTTGGAAACCCACAGCTAATACAACTGCAACACTGTCATTCATCTCCGGCTGCTACCAGCAGCAACAACAAAAGTAGCCTGCTCGAGGCGCCGCCGAACGTATTGTTGCCACAAGCTAACGACAGCGGGCACCCTGCTGCTGGGCAATGATTGCTGGCGACAGGCGAATGTCGCTCACAAATGAGTATGAATTTTTCCTGATTTTTGGAACCAGCAATATTTGTATCATGAGGGCGCACGATTGCGCTGGWTGTAGAAGCTCACACGTGTGTGTGTGTATGTATTTGTGTGAGAGGAAAGGACCAATGTCACCTAACGGTAGTTAACAAAATGTCACGTACATGCAGTCGTGGTCAACATAATGAATGTCTTCGGTGCCACAGAGCCAGCACTAGCCTGCGCCAGGATTTCTCTGCCGGCAGCTAGAGCCAGCCATGTGATGCACTCACTGCGCCACACATTGCTCGCTATATATTCAACATTGCCGTACAATGATTGCACTGGCCATTGCCGACTGGTGGCGGGAAATCAGCAATGTAGTTGCTGTTGTTGTATGATTGTTTCACCGCACATTAAGCTGGTCGCCAGTAATGAATGCATGAATTACTCCGAACATTAAGCTACATTTGGAGGTGCATTGGAGGAGGGCAACAGTTCGGAAGGGGCTGTTTGTTTGTGCTTTTGCAGTTAGTGCCGTCAACTGAAGCTGCCACTGGAAATATGCGACGTCACATAAGAAATGCGCGCCAAACAGATTGTCTGAGTGTGTGTGTGAGCAGCCGCTGGCGTCCCTTGTAGGAATGAACGCTTGCTACTAGCATCTAATATCAGCTGGTAGCTCGGTCTGGTGGCTGGTGGCTGGCAACTGTCGGCTATTGCACGTCAACATGCGCGCTCATTTTGGCAATTTAAAGTTTGTCACCGAGCCGGGAGTTGCCGGCTGCACATGTGTGTGCGTGTGTGTTTAAGTTCAAGGATCAACTTGATTCAATTTCAGCAGATAAATGGTGTTTACCGCACAACGGCTGCAACAGCTCACGTCTCATATGCATTCCTACATGTGTGTGTGTGTGTATGTATGTATGCGAGACTTGGCAAGCAATATGGGAAACTTACAGCTTATTTGGCTTTTAGGGAGTTTGATTGCAATTGTGTCGCTGTGCCAAAGTCCACACCACTGCCGCCAGCATACTCGTATGTAAGTGAGTGCTTTGATCGCCTGTCCAAGCAATCTAGTAGCTCCAGCATTTTGAGTGCCTTATTTCGCAGTTTATTATGGCCGGCATGTCTTTTTCGTCCGAAAGTGCGAGTACACCGCGTCTACCAAATGTCAATTCGTTGGCAGTGAGAAAGTTTAAATTGCGCCGGTCATGGCATCGCATGCGTCCATGGAGTTGGGATCGATATAAGGAGGGATAAGCAAGTGTAGTTGTGTTCCGCCAATTTGAGCTGTTTATCAAAGTCAAGCGGATGTGGCCTAAGTGATATTTTTAATCGTTACTATGTTTTCTAGCTTAAAATCGCGGGTGTGGGAATTATTGAAAGAGAGTATAGTTTCATGAGGTAAACATATTGAAGTATGAGATTTATAAGATATTCGTTGACAATAGCCGCGGTCTCGCGACATGTCCGATTCCGAATTTTCGTTACTTCTTGATAGTCAGCAGAAAGTCGTTACGTGAGCGTCGCAACAGCGCGAGAAAGAGAGTAAGGCTTCATGATCAAAACCTCAAAATGTCTGAAATGCTTGACAGTGAGTAATAAAACCATATAATCAATCGAGAATATGACATATAAGTGGACTAATTTGTGTGAAATGTTGTTGCTAGATCCGTCATGATCAGGAAGGACCTCTCGGAGTCGTTTGATGCCAAACGAGGTTTCAAACAAGCCGACTCCCTATCGTGCGACGTCTTCAAACTGCTCTTGGCGAAAATAATTCGAACTAAAGAACTAAATAGGGAAGATACTATCTTCTATAAAAGTGAACAACTGCTTGCTTATGCCGATGACATCAATATGTATACGTAGTTTGGCTTTTATATATTGGGTAGTTGGCAACCCTAGCGTTGCTATCTTACAGCTTATACCTTAAAGTTTGATATTTTTGATGATATGCATGCTCAGATCATTTGGATACACGAGCTTTATTTCTGATATTTACAGTAACCTGAAAAATTCGCCAAATTGAAAAATCTCGGCCAAAAAATGGAATTAAATCGCGAATATTTTCGCTTGATTAAAAATTCAATTTTTAACAATGAAGCGCCATTAAAGATCAGTTTTTATCAATCACTATTCACAACAACACATCGACTGAAACAATTGCATTTTTCAGCACTCAAATCATCAACTTGCTGACTATACGATGGATGATATAGTACTGATTTAACACCGAGTGCCTACGTTTTACTCCCGTAGCAAAGAAATAAACCAAAAGGTCAATGTTTTTTCGACAGCTGAAGAGTTCGAGAACCACATTTGGAGATACCTCAATCAGAATGGCAAAAGTGCCATTTTAAATTATCCTCATCACATTCACTTCATCTACTAATATCCACTTATTAAGTTTCGGTTAGCTAAGTTAGCCAGAATACACTACAAGATTTTCTCTCACACTAAAATAAATAAGCAATTCGCTCGTAGCATATTTCTTAACCATTATGAAATCGTTGAAACTTTTAAGGATGCCAAATTTGTTGTTCTTTATACCTTAGATCATCGAACCGACTATGACAACCCAATCTACATACACCTACGTAATTATTTCGCAATATACCACACTTGGCACACAAGCAATGCACGCGCTGCTGCTCGCATTGTTGCAACCGACAGAAAAATTTTCAAAACATACAACAACAAAAACTCTTCCAAAACCCCAACATTTTTGCGACATTTCTTTAACTTTCTAAATGAATATTTCGAAGCTGGAGCGAACTCACACATATACGCTTCTGCTCTCTGAATTTTTTGCCCCTGTCCCACTCTTTCTTCCTCTTCCACCCACAGAGTTTTCGTGATGTTATCTTAGATTCAACACATTTGTATGAAATTACCGTTATAAATAGTTATAGAAACCACTAAACAGTGTATCGATAATTGCTTTGGCTATTAACACTCGGCTATACGAAAATAGCAGAAACTCTCACAATTAACGGT
Organism: Bactrocera latifrons; assembly: GCF_001853355.1. Taxonomy (NCBI): domain Eukaryota; kingdom Metazoa; phylum Arthropoda; class Insecta; order Diptera; family Tephritidae; genus Bactrocera; species Bactrocera latifrons. The sequence goes on along the minus strand of NW_017536741.1, from coordinate 1,815,059 downwards.
ATGTGCTGTGCAAGCATAAACGGCACAGGCTGAGGTAAATAAACGCAAGCAGAGACAACATTTGAAAGCCAAACAACATTTAGAGTTAAATATTAATTTTGATCATTGAAAAAGCGCTCCACACTTACTCTTAAAACCGACTAAAAGTGTTCGGCTCCACTTGCACAAAAGTCTGTTGCAACATGCTGTAAGAGCATAAAAAAGCAAAAACAAATAACAAAGCTCGAAAACAAAGCCAAAAGTCGAATGATGAAGCGGCAGCCGTAAAGGTTAAGAGTCATTTGCACGTGGAAACAAAAACTATTGAAAAGTGTTTGAGTAGTAAAGTGCTAAAAACCGGAGCGGGTGAAAAAACGGTAATTCTAAAGTGGCTGTGTAAGTGGAATCATTTGTAAATATGCAGCCATGCCACCGCACTCAACAGCGTTAGCACTTTGCCAGCGTGAATGTTTTTACAGTTAACTAAATAACATTATTGGCAGCCATTGTTCGGCGCAAAGTTACCACCAACACCTACTACAATGCCGTTGCCGTGTTGTGAGAGCTATTCCCTATTCCCGCTAGAATTGCTTGCCATTGTTGCTTATAAAAAATTTATTTCAATTTATCAATTGGCAAAGTTTTTGCTTTCTTTTCTAGGTAGGTGGCGCTGCTATTAGCTGCGCGCCAAACCGAGTTCATTGCTTTTTATGCGCACTCCGGCTGTTGCGCCCGCCCTCGTCTTCCTCGTTGCTAGGTAAGAACAATACAAATTACTTTTTTCACACACTTTCTCATTACACTCTCATTTGGTGYAACAGTTGTTCTTCGCTCGGTGCAAAGTAGCAAAAAATCCTTTCCGAGTTTTCGTATAATAGCCGTATTTACAGATCGTTTAATTTCAATTCGTTTTTATGTTGTGCAATTTCACAATTTCATTACCAATGGCAATGCTATCGATTTTGAGGTTAGGCGAAACTACACTCGCAAAATTGTGGTTAGGGGGTACGAAATTACTGGAGAGGAAAATCTTAATACGCCATCTACTTTTTATACTCTTGCAATATGTTGCTGCAAAGTGTACTCATTTTGTTCACCCAACGGTGGCTCGTATAACCTAAAAATAATCGAGTGAGGTAGACGGTTATATCAGGTGATTCAAGTATAGGTACTTTTTTGACAGATCTCTCTTGGCATGTTCGGCATTCAATCATGAAAAGACTTTCGCGCACTTCGCTCAACTTATCGTCAACTTAATCGGCCTAGTAAGAATACTATTCGCAACACCATCACTACCTTGAGACCCAACATTCATTGTTTAATAATATGCGACCGAATAGGCCACGTCCAGCTCGCATTGAAGAAAATATAGCAGTCTTAGCTAAGAGTCAACACGAAGACCGTAGAGAGTCGATTCGACGCCGTTCGAATTGACGCGTTTTACGTCGAGATTTTAAACTAAAAACGTGCAAAATAAAGCTTGTGCAAGAGCTGAAGCCGCTTTACCTTCCCAAGAGATATCACTTCGCTTTGTGGACTCTTAAAAAGTTCCAAGACGATCCGACATTTTCGAGCCAAATTTTGTGGACAAGCAGTAAGCATCGGCCCTATTTCTTAAAAAATGATGTCGCTGAGAACGTAATCGTTAATACAACCGCTTTACCGCTATGTTAACCGACTATTTAATGCCTGAAAGTGAAGCTCGTGATCTCGGCGACTTTTGAATTCAACAAGATTTCGAATTTTTTTAAGAGAACACTGAGCAAATAATTTCACGGTTCAATGGGGCGGTCGATTGCCGCTAAGATCGTGTGATATCATATGCAAAGTCTAAAGTCGATGCGGACAATTCCGCTTCGATGCAGACCTTGGAGCAAAATATCACGCGTGTCATTCACCAGCTCGAACGAATCATCGAAAATTGGACTCTACGTATGGACAATATGAGACAAAGCCGCGGTCAACATTTGAATGAGACAAATGCCTAAAAATGTTCTTTCGAATGATAGTATACTTTCCCTGTTAAATTTGAAGGTGTTTTGTTTTTTCAGCTTAATATTTCAAGACTGAGCTCTACTTAGTTAGCCACCCACTCGTCTGAGGCGGATAGCTTAATTTGAGTGATGTGATTTTTGCCAAGAGAAAAAAGCGTAAATATTTCTCTGCACTTTTTCAAAAAACGAAATGAAATAGGCGCTAAATCAGAAGCTCCAATTGCCTGTCTACATACAGCCCTTGAGTATATTTCCTATATAGTATACCAGCTCCATTCATTCCAGCTTTGATTGCTATGAGACGGCGCTTGCAAATACACCGGGCAAAAATTATACAAATCCGTAATTTCGTTAACGTAATTGCGAAATTCCTTAGAAAATGCGAATTTCGAATATTTCATTGTGCGAACGTTTATTTGCATATCCGTATGACATTAAGTTTACCTTTTGACAGCCGGCTATTATTGCCAAGGCCGTATGCCGGCACCCCGTCGACATCCCGAACTTCAACAGCGAAAGCACCCGTCTACCGGCATTTATTCAAAATTTCGCAAGAATGCCTGCGGAAGTCGTAGTAACGCGACGAATAACGGTACTCCTTTGAATATCAGAACAGATGCCGTCTGCCAGCTGACGAATTCGTAGGGGACTGCTGCCTCACGGCAGTGCCACTCAATGGCTGCGAAGTCATTATAACATTCCAATGTTGTTGTTTGTGTTTACACAGTACGACAACTTATCGGGGCGCGTTAGTGCGGGCGTTGGTTGGTGCCACATAAAACAAATGTTTGCATATTTCACATTGTAAGCTTTTCATTCAATTGAATTGAATTCAATTCCGCCAGCAGTGCAAGTCACAAAAGCCAAGCACAACACAACACGACCCATCGCATGCCCAGGCGCTGGAGTTCACCGTGCAGCCGTGCGTCCATTCGGCCGGTTGGTCTTCTGCATCTGGCTTATTTCAGCATGGCCAGACGCGCAGACATTTCCACCGGCAACGTGTGCCTCCTGTTACCTAGCTTATTGCTATTCACTCTAGCGTTGTAAAGCAATTGTCCTTTTTACCTCACCGCAGGCTAACATTTCGTCGAAGGGCGCTGCGAATATCCTTTTGATAAAATTGCATGTTCCAGGTTGACGCGTTTCTCTTCCGCTTCAGCATCTGCTGCAGCGCTGACTCCTGCGCTTTGCGCTCACTTTTATTTCCAAGTATTTATTTCTTTTTTAAGTTTTGCACTCACTTCCACCGCACAGCACACACACACAACTGCCGCCGTATGTTCTTCACATTTTCTTTAATGGGTTGCCATCTATTTTCCTTATTTTTCATTTATCTGCTCTGGTTTTTCTTTACAGCTCCTTCAGGTGTTTCTATTGGTCTGCCACAACAATATTGCACACCCTGCCACAGAAGCTATACAAATATCAGACAATAACAACAATGGCGAAAATTCTTGGGTTCTCAAGTGTGTATGTGTGTGTGTGTGTGTGAGTTCGACCAGTGCCTCAACTGGCCACTTGTGTGGCATTCATACTTTTCCAGCCTTTTTGGCTTGCGCTAGGCTTGGGTTTTTTATAAACACCAATTTGTTGGTCACCTGCCCAACACCCTATTCCCCTTTGCAATCACCTTGGCATGGGTCCATCAACTCCTAACCTGCTTTTTCATTTCCTGTGCTCGCTGCCAATTCCTCTTGGAAAATTCGCATGAGTGTGTAATTCTTTCTCTCCGCTTCCACTACATTTTTCAAATCCATTGTTCCACACCTGCCTGTAGCTGTGCTGGTTCGTGGAACAACAGTTGAATGTTGCTTTTTGTCTTGGACTTGGTTGTAGTCGTGTTTGTTCTGGTGCCTGTATCAACAGCGGCTCGCAAACACTGTCACAATTGTTTGTTCAATTACTTGTAAATTAGATTTTATGGTTTTCTAACATAACAGTATTGTGAAATTGTTATTAAGGGAATTTTGTGGCACAGAGCAACTCTCGGAAAAATGCTTTGACTCAATAAAAAGTATATCTACACAAACACGTAACACAATTTACAAAAGTATGTTGAATTTCAGACAAACAAATATATCTAATTAAATTAATAGATAACAAAATCTAGTTTAGTGCTTTGACAATGAAGGACCATCAAAAGAATGTAGTTCATATGTATTAATACTGAACTATGTGCATTAGTGTGGGTCGAACTTTTCTATAAAATCACTTATGCGCTAAATATTCTACAAATATTTCTGAACAACTTTGCTTAAGAGAATATGGGCCTCAAATTAATTTTGAAATTGCGGTTTTTAAGATGAAGTTTAAAAAATCGGAGTAATCAGTTGTTGAGAGATATGTGATATAGTTCTGCGATCTGGCCGATTCCGATAAATGATCAATAGAATATAAAAAAGTTTTCCATGCAAGAACTTGGTTTTTACCGAACAGTTTGTTTAGTAGCTATATGTTATAGTGAACCGATAAAGGAGTAAGTGACATTTTCGAAATTTCGGATCAATATTTCAAAAACTGCCACAGAGATCGATGGATTACCAGCCGAGCTATTTTCAACCGGAGGCGAGAAGCTAAAACGGCGAAAAGACTTCATCATTTATCCACAATAAAAGAAATCTCGCTGTGTGCACTAATTAGCGCGGTATCAGCCTTCTTTAGATTTTACATAAGGTTCTTTCGACAGCTTAAAACGGGATGAATGACTTAAGCCCATTATAAATAAACTTATGAAACCTTATCAGTGTGCCTTTGGACCTGGCATATACACCATAGAACAGATTTTCACCATACATCAAATCCTAAGGAAGGCCCTTGACAAACAAATAGACAAACATCACATTTTGTCGGTAGATTTCAAAGCTGTTTCGATAGCGCTGATAGGAGCCGCCTATTCGTCGGCATGTCTAAATTCTAAGTCCCTATATCCCTAATTCAAACGGTAAGCAGAATGACTTTGGACACAGCCGTCAACTCCGTCAAAATCGTGATGGACCTTTCCGATCGTTCGCTATCAAACAAGGAGCCAACAACACAGCCCTTTCCAGACTAGAAAAAAAGCGAAAGAGGTTGGTCTTGTGGAGTCTTGTGAGCAAGGCAAAGTGCCTTGGGGCCAGACAAAAATGCTTCTCGCATTTCGGGAATTACGCTACCATTGACAGCTATACATTTAAGAAAGCTGAGAACTGTCTATATCTCTGAACAAGAATAAATTCCACCTATCAACTAAGCCTGGAGATCAAGCGCGGAATGACTCTTGCATAACAGTTCCTGCTGCAAAGAACCGGGTGCACCTAATCTGGGTGCCCGGCCACAGAGGCATAGCCGGCAACGAACTGGCTGACGAGCTAGCCCGCTTCGCAGCCTCAACCAGTATGATTGGGCCCGAACCATTCATTGCGGTGGGTCCCCACACTGTGAAGGAGCTGCTCCGGAAGGAAGAAAGAGTGTACAGGGAAGGGTATTGGCAGCGAGCGCACGGTATGCGTCATGCCAAGCTGCTAGTTGGGGGGTATAACCAGAAGAGGTTCAAATCGTTAATTAACCTCTTAAGAAACAAACTCAGGATCCTGGTTACATTTTATACCGGCCACTGCAAGCTAAAAAGGCACTTAACTAACATGGGCCTATCATCTTGCGCCAACTGTCGGTTTTCCGACAGGGACCCTGTAACCCCGGAGCACCTGCTAATCGACTGCATTGCAGTCTGTAGGCGCAGGTCGAAGGCCCTTGGAGCCATGCTTCCGGATAGGGAACACATCGCCTCGCAAGCATCCAGCAAAATACTGGACTTCGTCAATATGCTGGGGATAAGCGAGTCCCTGTGAGTTAGGAGAGGGCACAATAGACCTATGGTCGCAGTGCATTCCTCAGTTATGTATCTATCTATCTAACAGTTCCTGCTATGGGATCGGTAGACAATTGAGATTCATTTTCTCGAAAAGCATAAATTACGCTCTATAAGTGTCTTATTATACGGAGCAGAAACATTCACGATGACGACTCGTGATGGAAAATCACTTTGAGCATTCGAGAAATTGTTTCTTCGTAAGATCTTTGGAGCTGTCCAAGTGAGCAATTAATATGGTAGTAGATGGAACCACAGACTGTACCTATACGAAGACATATGGTTATCCGTAAAAAAATCCAACGAAAACGCTGGTTAGGCCATGTAGTTCGCAGGGACGATGATGCTTCAGCGAAAAGAGAACGGCAGTTAGATTACCCAATGGAAAGACCTGGTGCATAGCAAACTGTCTGCACTCGAGATGTACTGGAGACCAGTCACTGTTGTAAAGCCAAAGAAGAGGAAGTTTTCAAAAACGGTGGGACTAGTTTGTGTGTATACAGACAGACAGACCTGATTTTCTTCTGCATGTTACAAATTCCATAGCAAACTTAATATGTTACAACCTTTTGAAGGTATGAAATTATGAATATTATAACGGGTTAGATCTCTATCATAAAAAAACCAATTTTCTATTCCCTCCACTACCGCCCCCGACACTTAATGTAGCTGTCCATTATAAATAAATATTAACTGTGTCAGTCTCAGATCGTAAAGTATAACTCATTAATATCGCTTTGACACCGCCTAGTTGAGCAGAAAATAGGAAAAGCATTGCCAACTGCCACTAATTAGCATGCGCTCATCATTATTACAAAAAAAAAAAGTTTTGTACCGAGCTTATACTCATATTGGAAATGCTGTCACAGTTGATGCGTACAATGATGGCATTTCAAATAACCGTTAGTCCAGCTGGCATTATGCTTGCAGAGCACCACGAAGCTACATTGCGCATAACCGGAAAATGGGAAATAAGAAAAATTAGTTTTGCCGCGAGAAGAGCGAGCATTTGAAAACGGATGTGACCCACCCCTCATGCCGAGTAAAGTGCCAGAGCTCCAGCCACGCTGTGATGCATGTAGTGTGTGTTGGTGTGTGGCACTGTGCTAAACCGCCATTAACTTTGTTTAACAAATAACAAACTGTCAATGAGTTGATTAACGATGTTTTTTGCATAAACTGCAATTAGCCTCAACCGCCTTCGCGCTTCGCTCCTCACTTTGCGGCGGCACAGCGTGACGAGCAATGACTTTGTGCTGCCACTGGCGCGCTCCTTGTCGCTATTGATAGATGGGCGTGATTCCGCTCAAAGACACGCCAGTGGTATGTGGCACGGTGTGGCCGGCCGCGCCATCATGGCCCGCCATGGCTTCATTTAACTGAGCTGCCACTACGCTCAGCCATATTTACTAACTCTTACCGCGTCACTTGCTGTTGTTATTGTTGCATGTAGTGACAAGAGTTAACGCTATTTAGTTGTACGTTGTCGGTTGGCTGTTGTTGTTATTGTTGCGGTTATCGTGACAATTACAGCAGCAATAAATGACTGGTTGTCGTGTCTGGCTGATGATGATAAGCAAAAATGACAGTGAGTGCCGTCGGTGAAGTTGTAGAAGCCATTGAGGTATTATTATGAGCCGCGCCTGCAGCAAAGCAACAAGCGCACAGAAAACACCAACAAAGCAACTACTTGAGGCATCTCTCGTAATCCTCCTCACACGGCCGCCGGTCTGCATATTTGTTTGTGTGGAAGTGTCGCTTTATAATTGTAGTCCATCAGTGATATTGTGCCACGTATGGCGCAGTCAGTCAACATCATTATGATCGCTATCACAATACACCATTCGCACCGTCCGCCCCTAACAGCAGCAGGCATAGCGAAGAGCAGCAACGCAACAAGCTCATTGGTGGCTTTGACGCAATGGTGACCAACAGAAGTGCTGTGTAAGCGTGTGACTTGTCACTCGAGCAAGTGCAAGTGTCACTTTTTCCTCGGGGTATTTTCGCCACCTTGGCTGTCAAAGCAATCATTGCCTCTTATAGTCGCGGATGCTTATTTTTAGCGCCTGCTTGTTAGCGCCTTATTCGAACCGGGTTGGCTGTCAATAGTGGCACTTCTAGTGCTTAAAGTCCTGCATTTTTTGCGCTTTAAAGTTCAATATTAATATCATGCAAATTGCATGCTCTAAGAAATTAATTGCTTGTCAACGAGTGCAATGGTGTAAATTTGAATATAGTCTAGGAAAAGTGTAACCCACTATGCATATTTAATGTAGCGTCAGCGGAGTGATGGTGCAGTGGTGACAGAATGATTAATGCGGCGACAAAATTGGAGCAGTTAGATTGAGTAATTCGATTAAAATTGTATGAGGGGCCATCGTCCATACAGACAGTGTATGGTATATGCCTTTCGGTGCGCACCAGCAAGACCATCTTCAATTCAGAAAATTAACCGAATCTGGTAAAAGCTACATAGATATAAATAATAATTGTAGCACAATATATATTTTTTTTAATATGCAGCCGATTGATTCGTAGATAAAATATATCTTTTTTTTTTCTTAATATACATGTACATAACTATTTTTATAATTTATGTACCGCATACATTTTAGGAAAGGAGAGTAAAATGTGCACGGAAAACTTATTTCTAAAGCTCTGTGAAATTGAATTTGTAATTTCCTTTATTTTATTTTGTACTCGAAAAAGTCTTTTCGTATTTTGCCAATAGATGTCGCATGCCCGTTCCGGAAATTTCGATGCAAAGGATAAACCTCGCTCTTGTCGACCTAACCTTGAAAATTTCGATGAAATTATGGAAAAGATTGACCAGGACGGTCCCACAAACAGCCATGACATTGCTAAGGCACTTAGTATTCATTAACAAACGATTTTGAACCATTAAAAAAAGGCTGGCTACAAAAAGAAGCTCGATGCCTGGATACAATATGAATTGTCTGTGAAAAATTTAATGGACCGAATTAACATCAGCGATTCTTTGCTGATACGAAATGAAATAGAACCATTTCTGAAGCGAACGCTAACAGGAGACGAAAAGTGGATCAAATAGGACAATAATTAGCGAAAAAGATCATGGTCCAAGCATGGTGACGTTCAAGAAATGGTCGCAAAGCCAGGATTGACGCCTCGAAAAGTTATGCTGAGTGTTTGGTGGGATTGGAAAGGAATTAACCACTATGAGCTGCTTCAGGATGTCGAACTATTGGTTCTACATTATACTATCAACAACTGATAAGATTGAGGCAAGCATTCGGAAAAAAATTGTCAGAACTGATCAACAGATAGGGCTTCGCTTTCCATCAGCACAACTCTAGACCACCCACATCTTTGACGACTCGGCAAAAACTGTGAGAGATTGTTTAGGAAGTTTTGATGCATCCACCATATAGCCCTGACCTTGCACCATCGGACTACCGTTTGTTTCGGTCAATGCATAAATCCCTTTATGGAATAATGGTGGTCTGTGAAAATTACTTGTGGCAGTTTTTCGCCAAGAAACCAGAAAAGTTTTACACTGATGGAATAATGTCTCTGGCGGGAAAATATCAAATAGTACATATTTGGTTCAACAAAATTCATTATAAAAATAAAAAAATAAGTTGAAGTTTGAGTAGAAATATAGACTTTTTCGACTACCCTATATTAATTATAAAGCAACTGAATTTAGTCGGCGGCGCATATACTTGTATTCATACATGCATACACAAGGTTGCAGTCAACGAAACAGCTATAAAGGGAATAGCAACAAAGCGCCACAACAAAATGTCAATTCCAGGCCGGTGCCAAGAGAAAAATATTGTTTTATAAATTTTATCTTATTCCACAAATTACTTACCTCACTTATACACAAGTCCGGTGTCCACATTAACTGTCTTTGCACCTTACTGTATATTTAAACACTTTGTTTTTGCTATTTCCGCTGCACCGGCTCAACGCGCTTTCACTTTCAAATTTTCACTTAAATAACTACGCCCGCACCGATATTTCACTCATTTTCCAAGAAATATACACTAAACTACGTTTCTATAAACGAAGCACTAAATTTAAAGCGATATGTAACGCAAAATAGATTATTTCATAAATTTTTTACAATTTCTTCTCAAGAGTAGCGGAATTGCACCGAAGCAGTTTAAATGGCGGCAAAGAACTGACAGGTGGCAGAGACGCATGAGCTACGCCAAACACCTAAATTAGCATTTGGTTATGGTATTAGCTAACTTTTGAAGGTTTTTTGCATAGCAAGAAAAAAATTAGAAAAATTAAAAGAAAAAAATATCAATTAATATATTTTCATTTGTTGTTGGAGTATTAGTAGGAGAGAATATAGATTATGCCACTATATGAAAAGTAGTAATAAATAGTAACTTATGGGTTATATATAATATTTTCTCTAGGAGAAGCTAACATAATTTTTATATTATTTTTGGAAAAAATTTAGATTATATAAATATACATAAATAGTACATTATTTAATTAATTTTTTAATTGTAGAACACACATAATGTTCGTTCTTTGAAAGTAATCCGATTGCATCTACWGACTTTCAACTGAAGTTTTTGATTATCATATGTTTAAATAAATACTTATTATTTATAATTTAAGTAAATATTTATAAATTATTTATTTAATAAAAGTAATCACACTGCTCTATGTACATAATACTTTCTCTTGCTTTTCATTGCTTTGAACAAATTTGTTGTTAGCAGCCAAGCATTATGAGCGATCAGTAGACTGTGCCATCTGCTGGCCATTAGTACAGGCAGTGTTTCTTAAAGTGAAGAAATATAAAACGATATTTATACTGGTAAGCAATAAATATTTGATACGAACTTAAAATTTTAAAGATTGAACCAAAATAAGAAAGCACTGATAAATATAAATACATAAATAAAAATTATATCTAAAATTATATCCAAAATATTTTCTTTCAACGTAGATACAACCCTGTTCCCTTAACTAGCCTTTGCTGACATTTCCGACATTGCTCTTTAGTTTCCGCATTCGCATTTGAAAAGTGTGTTATTCCGAAGAAATATTACAATTGTAATGTATTAAACTAACAAGTTTGTTGATTTGTAATAAAATGTGTATTTTAACATAATTTTTGTGTGGAAAATAAAGAAAATTAAATTATTTGAAGCTATGAAGTTCGCAGTGTTGAAGAAATCATAGGTACAGAAGTTTACGTGCACCAAGAAGTCTGAAGGAAATGCGTAAAAGCATAATTGTATGTAGGAGTGCGTATAAAAAATAAGTAATTACAAATTTGAGCATTACAATTTAATATTTTCACTAACCCGCTGCAGATAATCAACAAATTAAAGTGCCTCTGGTAATAAAGATCGGTAAGTGCTCATAAAAGAATAGATTTTACAAAATATTGACATTAAGCATGAACGGTTCCAAAGACAGCAGCGAGAGCATAAGAAAATTTCGAATTGTTCCAAACGAGCGTCAATATAATTACACTAGCTTGAAGTCATTTTACGACTGTGATGTTAGAGGCTGTTTCCTGCAAATTTTGGGTTGCTAAACCGTATTTGAGAATAAAAATTTCCTAAGAAGTAGAATCGCGATGTAGTCAAAAGGTGTAGGGATCAAACCACCTCAATTTACTAAAATGAAGTTTTATACAAGTGTATATTATAGTCGTACCGACAACTCAACCAAAGATATCCTAGAACATAAGCCACAAACTTTTCTTCAGTTTTGTTGAGTAATGTCATCAGGTGTATGGTTGGCTTTTTACAAAAATATTAAAGTGATAAGTGATCATTTTCAATATAGGTGTAATTTGAAGACTTATTTATATTTTAACAAGCTTAATATAGATAAGTTAATAGGTACACAGCTAATAGAGATAACTAGCTTCATTCACCTCTTCTCTTGTTCTCCGCACACGCACAAGCCAAAACTATTTATGAATAATTCCAACGGCAAGCCGTATTCAATGCGCTGGAAGCTAATAAAAGTGCAAAAATACCAGCAAAATGAGACATAGCCCATTCTTTAGTTTGCCATTGATTTATGATATTGAAAATGAATGTAAAAATTGTAGGCCTACGAAGCCGACAATGAACCAACACCACCGCAGCAAGCCGTAGTACTGATGCAAAGTGCGAAAGAAAGGCGAATACTTTACGGTAAAATTAAATTTATATATGAGGCTCTATGCGGCCTACCTTTGCTTGACGCCTTTTGGCGCTGGATTCCATGCGGCTCAGCGCTTGTTTTCGCTGTTTTCGCATAAGTTGGCAACAATTTTACGACTTTACACTTCTATCGACAGATTCGTAGTGACGCGTAAATTTCTACATGCCTGCAGGGGATTACGATGCTCTACAGTCGGAAAAGCAGAAAATTTGTTTGAAAAGCGCTGAGTTATGCATGTGGCCGATGCGTTTTTTGTTGGCGCCGCCAGCGGCATGACTAGATAGCCGGCTGGTTAGGCGTTTGGTAGACTCTCGACTGAACGTTTTGGTTTTTGTTTGTTTGCTTTATAGGCGGTACGCGTGTTGCCAATTTTGATGGTCAAATACCATAAATCAAAATGAAACGTTGTCATGCGGCGGCCAAGGAACTACGTAGCTAGAAGAAGCGCAGCTACATTGGCACAAACTTTCATGCAAAACTTTGCTGCAAACAAATTGAAAGAACCTAACGAAAGGAGGTAGAAGATGCTGCAGTTGTTGCTGCATGATTTTGTAGAATTTTGGCAGGCAGTGATAGTGTGAATGAAATAAATGGACGCGCAGATGGCTGCGAGCCATAAATGAAAAACTAATGCGAAGGCGATCTCTGCAAACGAAGCGCGAGCGGAAGCGACTGCAATGAACTGGAGAGACAGAGAGAGAGAGTGCAGTAGAGCGGCTGTGGCACAGGAAGCGACAGCTGGTCGCATAAAGAAAAGATAGCGCTAAAGTACTGTTAGTGAATTCTTAATAAAGTCTGCTGTAGCTGTTGCGCCGAACTCAAAAATAGTAGAATGGGCAAACAAAAACACTGTGGCACAGAGTCCGACGCACCAGAATGCAGTTATGCAAAATTTATGTGTTTCTGGGACAAGTCTTCAATGGAAAAAGTGTCTAACATAACGGCATTTACAGACACTTTGGACTGGTGAAATGGAACGACAGCTGGTATGAGAAAAAGCAACTTGCAGTGCCAGTTTAAAGACAATTGGCAACACTTTTCAATATAAATTTAAATGTGGCAACTATAAGCGCACATAAATAACTATTTGGCTTTGTGTCCTGTGGACCGTTTGGCTCATAGTGTGATCATAGTACAATTGAGTTTCACTGAAATAATGTTTACGAACTTTAAAGTTAAGTTTATAGCCGTAATCAAAGCATACATTTAAAGTTAAAGGGATTAGAGTTTTCCTTTCGTGAAAACTTATTCTTCTTTATAATCGTAGATACCGCTTACACGGTTATAGCCGAGTTTACAACAGCCCCCCAATTGGAGACTCCAAGCGAAGCTAGGTGCTGGTCTTTTTAATGGAGTGGAGGTCTTCCTCTGCTTCCCCCGGCGGGTACTGCGTCGAATACTTTCAGAGCTGGAGTGTTTTCATCCATACGGACGACATAACCTAGCCAGCTCAGCCACTGTTTCTTAATTCAGTGAACTATCGAATGCGATGTTCGCCCTTTCCAGTGCGTAAAGTACCATAGATCTTCCTCATAACTTTTCACTCAAAAATTCGTAATGTCGACTCATCAGATGTTGTTGTTGTTGTAGCGGCAGAATTCTGCCGAGTCGACAGTCTTCGGCCGAATAAAAATCCGGGTCCGTTCCGGTTACGTAGACCCGACTGTCGTGGGAACGTCATCAGATGTTGTCATCGTCTATGCCTCTGTACCATGTAGTAGGACAGAAATAATGAGGGACTTATTTTGATCTTTGTTCGTCGAGAAATCACTTTACTCCTCAATTACCTTCTCAGTCCGAAGTAGCACCTGTTGGCAAGAGTTATTCTGCTTTCAATTTCGAGATAGACATTGTTATTGCTAGTAATACTGGTTCCCAAATAGACGAAATTATCTACGACTTCAAAATTATGACTATCAACAGTGTCGTGGGACCAAGTCGCGAGTGCGACGATTAAATGTTTTCCGATGTACGCCAGCAACTGTACACTGTTATAAAATATTGTACCTTCTCTACTCAGCTCTGTAGCTGGAATTATTTTCTTCAGCAGTAGATTGAAGAATTCGTACGATAGTGGGTCGCCTAGTCTGAGACCCCGTTTGGTATCGAACAGCTCGGCGAGGTCTTTCACGATCCTGACGGAGCTCGACATCAGCTTACAACACACTAACATTTGCCAACGATCTCAAACGGTTGTGGCACCTGGACCGATTTAGTCCCAATATCTCAAGGACTAATCAGCCGATTTGCTTGAAATATTGCATGGTTGCTTTATTTTTAGACGACCACAAAGGTAGAAATCATGGCGACGAATATACAGCCTTCAACGATGCAAAAATATCAAATGATTTTTTATCAATTGCCAAACAACGCTTGAGATTTGGACAACTAAACTAGCATACCCCTTTAATTGACATTCTAACGCATTCAATCGTTTTCCTCAGCAATCTACCGCTGCTACTTAACCTTACTTGTTAACCGGAAGGCCGCACATTGTAAGTTATGTAAATTTAGGAACTCTTTATCATTTTAGTATTTACTCTCTCCGCAATGCTTCCCAACACATTTACACAGTTACTTAGTTACTTGCATCCACCGTTTACAATAAATATGAACCCTTCTAAAAACAACAAAATTCCAACACCCGACTATAAACGGCACAAAGTGGCCACCAACTCGACCGTTAAATTCCGACAACATAATAACCAAATGCATTTCCACGATTTGCGAGTACGTAAACGTAAAAATAAAACATAAAATAGAGGAAAGAATAAAAATTGCAAAGAAATAAATGTAAAAACAATTGACAGTATCTATTGAGAGTTCATGAAATAAATAAGCATATACTTGCAGACCTCAACACCCGCGTACCCCTATGTAAGCGTGTGGCTACACTGTAAATTCTGTCACCAATTTTACGTATTTCTGATATTTTTTTACAATGAAGAAATAAAATGTTTATTGCAACGATGAAGTTATCGGACTGGAAAATAAACTCTACTTGGCAGCGACCCAAATGAAAAGGGCGAACGTGAGACAACGCAACGGAGGTAAGCAGCAAGCGCCAGTAAACTGTGGCAGAAAATGCATAGAAAATTTTATAGAAGCATCTACGCCAGCTTTGGCTGTAGCAAAAACGAAGGCAGGGGCCGGGGAAGTTTACGGTGGACGCTTGTGTGTGCGCCAGCAGTGTGCCACACTCAAGGGGGCAACACAGTTCAACGGCTGCCTAACAGTGGCGTCGACTACGTCATGCCACGGACAAGAGCCGTATGTTGGCTCACTGCACGCCGAGCTGGCTGCAGTCGGCGACCATGGCGCTGAGTGTGGGTGCGTCGATTTAAGGCTCGAGTAAAGCAATATTGCTTGCCCTTATCACGTGTGTGTGTGTGTGTGTAAATTATAGTACAGCATTAGTGCATTGCTTGGCATTTTGGCAATATGCTATACAAAAACTGTCCAACAAATTTGTGGTCGTTCGATTGTCGCACGGCGCGTTGGTGAGTGAATGTGCGCTAAGTTGTCGAGGGAGTGGGTATAGGTGGGGTGCACGGCAAAGCGCAATTTATGTGTGCCAGCAGTTTCGGCAAACCCTGTGAAATATTTCTGATCCCTATGATGATGTACGGCATATCGATAGGAAACTATTGAGTAGCGTTGTTAGTTGTGAGCGAAGTTGGCACCAATTGACATCGTACGAGTGTGTGTTGGGCGCTTACACTCAGAATATTATGATTTTGCACTGTTACCGTTAAGCGTATTAGCAGCTTAGTGCTGCCCGCTTATCTTTGGCCGGCATCTCGAGTGTCGCTCCAAGCTGGAAGTGACTCGCATTTAGTTGCCTGGAATGTGTTCTAAGCCTGCAGCACCCACAACACGAGCCAGCACAATGTGCTCCATGAAAATTATTGATTTTTATTTTTCAAATATTATATGAACAGCAAAGTGGCTTGGCCCATCGACACAAGCACACATATAGTATAGAAACTATCTGATATTACGTGTACATATGCATTTTATGGCTACCATTGATATATGTGTGGCTGAAGCTTCATTATATTTACATGCGCACATAAATTTCCAAGCAGGCAAGTTCATATAGACATCCATCTAACGCTGGCACAAACCGTTCTTGGCTCCACCTTCTACTCCCGTAGCTATATATCCGCTCTCCCGCACCCGAGCTCTGCTGCGCCAGCGCCAACTCTATTAGGCCTACTTGAGTTCATATATTTGAGCCGGCCTAGTACGCCGAAGCGGTACACATGTTGCAAACTTGTAAAAGTGTCATGTAAATTCGTTGTACTACGTGTATACCGTGCTGACCGTCCGTCGGACCCCGCCTTCGTGCCTGCACTCAGTTAGAGGCAGCTCCGTTTGTTGTTTGCCTGTCAGCTTGCGTGCCTGCCGCCCGGCTCGGCTCGGCTGTAGTGGTTCTGTTCCAGTTACATACACTCGAGCTGCCACACAATTTATGAGCATCTCCAATCCAAAGCTGGTAATATGGCAATGTGGCGACGTCATCGGTGCGCACGGGCGCTTGGTACTGTTGTTGCCGCCGCTGCTTCTGTGGCTTAAATTGTCCGACAATGAAGCCAATACATGTGCTCAAACACACACGCACACACATACGATAGTTGCACAGAATACCGATAGTTGTCGGTGGTCATGTTGTAAGCCACTAACCTAACAGCAATGTGCAACAAAACAAGCAACAAACATATATGCACATACATATGTATGTATGTACACACACAAATAAGCATAATATATGAAGGTAACCCATTCGCTGTGGCAGCGACGGCGACGTCGGCATTCAATGCAATTGGAATCTTAATAAATTGTCGAATGGCATACAAATAAGCACATAAATATAGTCACTTATAACACACACACTCACATACATACGGACATTTAGACCCACAGAGTCGGTGTATCAGATTTATACCAACGTATTGTAGGTGGAACCTGCAACACCCCGGCTGCATAAAATATTTAACAAGCTTTTTGTTGCTTAATACGGTAAAACACTATATATGGCCGTTGTTCACATGTCCGATATACAAGCATTTAATAAATAAGTTGCCGAATTCGGACATATTTGGGCAAACAAGCTCTATTTGTCAGTGGGCCGTAAATTAGGCGCAAAGTGCCACGCTATCGCATTTTCGAATATACAACTTGCAACACCTCGTTCACATTTATTGCATGCAAAGAGAGATAGAGTAAAGAAAACAACCAATATCCGTGTTTTTTGATAAAAATAGTATTATTGCTGAATGATAGGACTCCTCAAGGTCAAAGCGAAATTCTCAGTTTTCGATGTTTGCGTTGGTCTAGCTGACTTCAGTTTTTAAGCAAACTGTTACTTTTCTATTGACTGCGTGCTGATTCATAAAAAGCTGTGGTAAAACACACACAACTACTTCCTTTTAATCCAACCTCGACTTCGGACTCAACTGGTCTTGAACGCAGAAACGATATGCCGCTCATCAGAAGAAAAGAAGTACATATGGTTGCTATTCATATTTAATATCATTTCTGCTTTTATTTTATTTACTTCAAGTAGGATCAAACTCCGAAAAATGGTCTCAAAATATATTTTCCCGATATTAAAATATCGATTTCCAACGTTTGATATAAGCTTCACTATCCAGGAACCTAAATTTCTTCTTCTTATTTTCATTGGTAGGGTTTTTTAGGTGGCGAGACCCACACCCAGCGCACAAACTTGGGAAAAGGATATTTCGCCTTCTCACTTTGGCCCGCCTTCAAACGGTTGCTTTTTGACTACCCAGAAGTTATTTGGTCTAAAAACGGAAGTCATGAGCTGCTTGAGCTATTTGTAAGAGAATCGTTTCTGGCCACTCCCAAGGGAATGGCGCTCAGAGAACTTTCCTCACTTGCGTGAACTTCTACACATGAATCCATCATCCACTGAAATTCTACCTGACCCAAATATTAAGTGAACATTCGTGCTTTACGAGCTACCTGAGGGAATCACAACACAAGTCCGCATTCTCCGACATGTGCAGAGTGCATAGAAGACTCTGAACATGTATTCTTTTATTGTTCTCGATTTTTAAAAAACTAAAACCTATGTAGACTCGACGAAGTTGCCGCGAGGGGAAGCAGAGGAAAAGGAAGACCTCCACAACGTTGGAATGGCCAGGTGGAGAAGGACCTGGCTTCGCTTGGAATCTTTATTTGGCGCCATATTGCAAGAAGAAGAAACGTCTGGGGCGCTGTTGTTAACTCGGTTATAACCGCGCAAGCATTTTCTACGCCAATAAAGAAGAAGAACGAATGCGCCAATGTCTACCAAGGAATTATTGAACCTTATGAGCACGACCTTTCCAAAGACTTTTGACTGCGTGCAAATATCCATTAAGAGAACGTATGAATATAGACGAATAGAGATCAGACGGGAAAGTCCTGCCAAACAATTCGAACGTTATAGTTTCAATCACCTGAAATGATTTCCTGAACAGGAATGCATCCAAATTTTGATTTATTGTGCTCCTTTCCATTTTTATGCAGATAAATAATTATTTAACCAAATGTCTAATACTAAGTCCCTCACTCAACACGCAACTTTACTCTTTTCATACGTGTTTTGGACATTTAATATGAAAAATAGAAACATGAAACCAACCCGCTAACCAAAACTTCAAAAATGTACTCATATCACAACAGCAACAAAGCAGTAAACAACAATAAAACTTTAACTAAAAGTTTTCCTCAATTATACTCCAAAATATTGAAGAATTTCTAATGTAATTTGTGGCTTGGCTGGAAAATAATTGCATAAATGGCTGGCTTAACGAAAAGCAATAACAAAATAGCATATGCCATAAACGCACAAACACGTGGCAACGCCACATAGTTGCATTTTCCCCACACGCCACCACATAGTCCACACAAAGTTAACCAAATTCGAACATCGGCGTATGGAAGTAGCTGAGTGCTTGCGCGCTTGATGTGCGTCTGTCTAGCCTGAGTGACGCGTTGCAGTTCGTGAGCGCTTTTCAAAATATTAATAAACACTTCTGAGGTATTTGCGGTGCTAGTTCACGCCTGGACTGCCACTGCAATGACTCGCAACGGGATTGCGAACAGGCGAGCTCCGGCGTTGCAATTGCCATAGATTAATTAAAGGGTTCCTGTATTGTAACGCGCGAGACTGCTGTTACGCCTGCTAAATAGCACGTGTAAATAGTGTGTCACTTGCGATTTGAGCCTGCACTCGGCGGAGCAAATCACAAACTGAGCGCGTGCGTCGCTAATCCCTTAGACTTTCACACGAAACCAATTTGAGGAAAAATTACATTTGCGCCTTCACTTGTCTGGCCTTGTCTTACTGCAGCACCCTTTATTTATTTTTGCCCTCGTATGTGCTTGTTGGTCGGTCGGTCGTTTGGTTTACCCTACTATTCCGCTATAGCTGTCCATCAAGTTGTCTATCAAGCAGTGGCGCCGCCTGCATACACACCACAAAGTTCACAAATATTGCAAAACTCACACACATACACATGCACATCAGTTTCGTTGGCATGTGTGCTTGTTTACTCTCCCACATTCCTACGAGTTCGTGTTGGTGTCTGGCTTCGCTTATGTTGAGCGCAAATGCGTGTTTTTACGCCTGTTTGTATGCTTTGCAAATTCTAGCTTCCTGCCGAGTTTCAACTGCTCACTGCTCACAGTCGAAAACTGTTGCAATACTGCTTTTCAAAGTAATTCGTTGCCATAGCTGCTGTTGCTTGTTGTTGCCGTTGTTGTTGCTACTGTGTATTTCTAGTGGATTTGCTGGCGAAATGCACTTTTACAATTTGCTTAGTGCCGAAGTTTTAAGGTATACTTACCGGATTTGACGTTGCTGCACACACGCACACACTGTTTAATACGTTCCAACTGCTCTCCTCGGCAAGCGATTCCTCGTCCAACAGCAATTGCTGGCCGTTTTGTTGTGGCAACATCGCCGGCGGCGGGAGAAAGTTGCTGTAGTCGACAGGCAGCTTTTCATTCTCCTTGTTTGTTCGTTTGTTTGCTTGTGTTTAGCATTTCATTTGGCTTCGTCGCCCGCTTCACCATCCCTCTAATTCACTGTGCTTATTCTCACCGGCTGTCTGTGTGTGTTTGTGTGTCGGTGCGCCGGTGCGCCGGTCTCCAGTTAGCTGAGGGAATTGACGTTTTGTTCAAATTAATTCTGAGTTGAAATGCAAGTTTTGCATGCGCCAGTACACGTTCGAGCGTCGTTATTTGCCGAGTACTCTTGGGTTAGTCGACTTCAACTTCAACTTCAAATGGAAATTTAGATGAATATGAAATTTTAATTTTTAATGCTCGCATTTTTGACGTCCACTTTAATTACTTGAACGTTGTGAAATCAGTTGTCAAAGTTTTTTGCAACAACAACGTACTCAACAGGTTTTTATTTGCGCAGCGAAAGTTTCACTTTAACCGCTGTGTGGCAAGTGTGCGTTAGTGTGTTAGTTTTTGCACGCAAATATTTCTGTAAAAGTTTTGAAAGCGGTTGGCTTTGAATTTGTGAATAAATTTGCAAAAAGCAATGAAAAGTTGAGGCGCATTCAACCTCAAGCAGGACAGGTGCTTATAGCACAATGATAATGCTCGGCAAAAACAATAAAGCTATACATTCTGTGGCGTTGACCAGCGCGAAGCTTATAAATAATAAGCACAAATTTAGAAAAATGTATTATGAACTGTCTGAAATGTGGTGAATTTATATCATGGCTATGGATGTTTCCACATACAGGAAACGGTTGCAGATATTCTTAAATAATTCTTCGAAATTTTGAGGTTAAATTAGGTTACGTTATAATTTTCCTGATTATTGATGTATTTTTCAAGCGGAAGCTTCTGCCATTAAGGTAGCGGTAGATTTTCTGTTACCGTGTGCAGCCTTCTTCAAAGGAATGACTATGCATTTTGATAGCAGGGGGGACATATTAGTCTTGAGCTCCCTAACCGTGCGTTCAAAGCTGGTTAAGAAATGTCTAACCTCGTTATCAAAGGCAGCGAGTCCCTTTGTGATTAAACTGGGATGAGTGAAAGTCCATAGCTGAATCACAGGCAACTAGAAAGGTGCTGAGCTGGCAGGTAACAGGTCGATGCATAACTCTCCTCGAGTTTTGTACCTCTGGATTACTGGATTTCGCGGGAACTTTGTAAGCGCTGGATTACCATCGCTTCATGCGCTGTCATAAGATCCTTTTGGCTTAAGATCAATCGTGAACAAACCAGTGAGTTTGCCCTCAATAAGACTAGCTTCTCCCTGGTTGTGGAGTTCCAACCTGCCATTTTCCTATCGGCATCCATGTCGTAGGGTTCAGAATCTTATCCATCGCCAGCTGGCGTCAAAAAGAACTGTTTCTATCTCTTTCGCTCGATACATCTCTCTCCCTGTCTAACTCTCTATTTCTCTCTCTCTTTCTCCCTCTTTCTCTCTCTCTCTCTCTCTCTCTCTCTCTCTCTCTCTCTCTCTCTCTCTCTCTCTCTCCGTCTAGTAAATGACTGAACTACACTGATTACGTGAATAATATTACTATGTCATTATCTCGGTATATATCTCTCCCTCTCTAACTCTCTCTAACTCTTTCTTTCTCTCTTTCTCTGTCAGCTGTATGGCTGAACTATACTGAGTGTGTGAATAATATTTCTTTGACTTTCTCTCGGTATATCTCTCTCCCTGCTTAACTCTCTCTTTCTGTCTTTTTTTTTCTGCTTACTGAATGACTGAACTAAACTGAGTATGTGAAGGCCACTAATAACCTCTGCCAATACTAAAACCTCTAGAAGAGCAAGAAATTCCGAAATTTCGCCTCCAATTAAAAAACTTAAGAGTCCTGATCTTTCTAAAATCGATCGCGATTCTAAAATTTTTACGTTTTCTATAAGACAACCTTGAAAGAATTTCGTTAGAGTTAATTGATATACATAGCTCGAGGTCTTAATTTATCATTAGTGCTATTAATTACATACATACTTGTATACAATAATGCCTTTGATTTGTTGCAAACTCTTCGAAAATGCCAAACAAAGGTTATCATTAGACAAATATAAAAATATCATTTATATGTATAGTACATTAGAGCGGGCTGATTTACAGGGAGCCAAACAAAAAGAAAAATCAAGTTCGAGAAATTGGGCTGCGGATCATTCATCGATTAACTTTGCAGAAGAGACTTTAGATCTAAATCCGGTTTCGAGCCATCGATTTTTATGGTGGAGTTATTTTATTGATCCTAAAAATTTGTTCGTCAGTTTTTGAGATATCCGAAGGAAACTGATCCCTTATGTGCCTTTTGATAGTTCATAGTACATTTGTCGGCATCAGAGAGATCGGGCTACTATAACAAATATCTCCCATACAACAGATTATTGAGGTGATTTAAACTTCACCTTAAAAATGAATAATCACTGGCTCAAAATCAATTTTGGACACCTGTCTACTGGGCAAATTGGTTCAGAATAGCCCGTAGAACATATCCCGCATTGGCTATTTTATAGAAACAAAATCGACCCGCACTAATGTACAAACATTTGTATGTATGTTGCTATGCCTCAAGACATCAGCAGAGATTAGCTTACAATGCAGACTCAAAACTGGGAAAACTAACACACAGACGAAAACAAATAGCAATAATCAGAAGTAGAACAAAGCAAAAATAACAACAGCGACGGAGAAACGAAAAAAGCATTAGCCGAATGAACGAATTTTTCATTTGTGTTATTGATGCTTTCACACCTGAAGGTTGAAATGAAAACATTGAAAAGATTATCTTACACTCCGGAGGCAATGATACGGCAACGTATTATGTGATTAAACCTCCTGACGAATGGAAATGCAGAAATTGTGAAAATGTGTGGGAATTGCCAGAATGGGAAATGGCCAAATGAAAGCAGAAGCAAATCTTGCCACAAAGTGAGCGCACCCCTACCGAAGGCGGACGGGCGCCACAGCTGATGAAGTAATTTTCTAAAAAGCACTCACAGCATAGCCAACACATGGATAAGCAGCTATGTCTGCATGTATGTATGTTACTATGCACATACAACAAAAGATGGCATTGCATTGTAACGATGTTGCAGCAACAAAAGTTGAACGCCTGAATTTGATTGCAATGCCGGCGACTGTGCGACGTCGTTGCCACAAAGTGGAGCAACGATGCTGCAAATGCTGTTGTTAGCAGCAGTTGATAATGGCGACCGTATTGCAACTGCAGTCGCTCTAACTGCGCATGTGCTGCCATTGCTGTCGTTACTGCTGCTTTGCACTCCTTAATGCTCCGTTGCTATTGCTAAGTAAGTAATTTATCCATATGAAAGCGCTTCTGTGTATTTGCACATCTGCTGTCCGGATGATGTTGCTGATAAGATGCATTTGCAGTGTGGCAAGGTGTCGAGTGAAGCGTTATTAGCGCATACAACAGGCGGACGGACAGACAAACGGAGATGCAGACAGCCGAACAGATACAGAATGGCGATCAATCTGCTTGCAACTCGTGTGCAAATTTATTGGTGCATTAATGTATGCGCATCTCCCTAAGCAAGTGTGTGTATGTGTGTGCACTTTTCATTAGTAGCTCGCTAAGCACACGCCAACTAACTAGCAGTACTCACTGACTACCCGTATTTGCGGAAGTTCACCGCACACACACTCGTACTTAGAGCAGCGTGTTGAGGAGTCAGCTCAACCAGGCCACTGTACGTTTGTATGTATGCATGTTGGGGAAGAATCCATTTGTATGCACTCTTTCTTTTAATTTGCCAATGTTTAATTTCTCTTGCATTTCATCATCTCTGCTTAAAGCTCCCAGCTCTGTCGGAGGTAAATAACATCAGCAACGAGAAATAATTGCTGGCATGCATAAGTTGGACTGCGCTGTGATCCATGTATGTGTGTATATGTGTAGCGCTTTGTATTAGTTATTCGAGTTTATTGATCGACTGACAGTTGGGGAAATCTGACACATGGATTGGAACGCCAAAAATGATACAAATCAGCAGAGCAGCGGCAAATTGAGCGATAACGGGGCAAGCAAATATGCGCTAACGTGTATGAATGCATGGAGGTATGCTTAGACAGCTGTTATATTCCACTCTTTACATAGTTAAACGAGCATTTTTAAATTTATAAAGACTCGTTTGGCGAACGAACGTGATGTGGGCTGGGTGTGCGCAGATTCAATTAGTTGAATGGGTTGCATTCTGAAGTAAATACAATATATTAGCATAAATGCAAGGGTTGTTAGTGAGGTAAAAAGTGATAAAATATATACAACGCGTAAAGTATTTAAAAGATAGACTGGCATACTCGAAATGCTTAAAATCCATTCGTCTTCTTCTTCTCTTTGTACTACAACCGTAGCTCGGTCTGGGCTGAGTGCGCAAAACTTCTTCAATTGTTTCCATGCTTCGTGGAATCACGTCAGATGTGCATCCCAAGTCGAAACAGGTTACAAAGCACTTGGCACGTAGGCACGCTTGCTTCCATTATCTGCCCGTGAGTCTCGAATCGAAAACTGTTTTCTCTGGAGCTCGTTTTCCAACACATACAGTTCGTGGTTTCAACTTCGGTATCGGTACTCATCGCTCACAATGACGACTCCTAAAACTTTGCTGAGAACTTACTTTAGAACAGTTGCTTTTTCATCTCAGCTCGTCGTTATCCATATTTCTGACCTATTTCTGGTTGAAAACGGAAGCCAGTAAGCACATACCGTCGCACTTAGGCCATCATTAGACTCATTGTGCCTGCGCGTGGTAACCAAATTAATCCTTATCTAGCAACTCAGTGGATTAGCTAAAAAGCCTGTTTATCAATACCACCTGCCCAATGTCTTTTAAGTTGGATAATTGGGTGCTGTGAAATATTCTCATAAATAATGTTCCAGCGTGTCATCAACCTCCGTGCATGCCCTGCATTCCACTGACTCCACTTTTGCCATTTTCTGAAGGGAGGTCTTGAGTCCGTGATAGCCCCTACTATGTCACTAGGCTCCCTTTTGCCTAGAAGTAGAACTTTCTGATCTGTCCAAGTGACTTTGTGGTATGTCGTGTGTTGCCAGAGATGTTTCTCTGACCAGAGGTGTTTCTCTAGAGTCCATTGCTTCAAACAACCCTTTGTGTGTCCAGCTACCTCCGAGCGAGCCAGCTGTCTGCCTTTTCATTTCCTTCTATTCATATATAACCGGCTAACCAGATAATGTTAATCGTGTTACATACTAAAAGTCTTGTTATTGCCTGCTTGCAAAAAACAAACGCATTGAGACTTGATATTGGCGCCATGAATAGCCTTGTTGTTTACTTATCCACTTATTAAGCTTATTGTGTCTAGAGGATTCTGTCGCTCAATTGCCTACTGATCCCAAAGTAGCACTTTTCGGCAAGAGTTACTCTGCATTGGATCTCCACCTTTTGATTGTTGGTGGTACTTATGCTGGATCCGAGATAAACGAAGTCCTTCGCTTTTTCAAATTTATGTCTGCCAGTAGTGAACTTCTGTGGTGGAGAGAACTACTCGGAACTACTGCCAACACGCGAGGAATTTTGTGTGCGATCTTCAGGTACGTTGTCTTGGCTTCGTTCCCCACAAGACCAACCTTCTTCACCTCTTCTTCTAAACTGTAAATGCTAATCTGACGACTCTGCATTGAGGGCTATAATGTCGATGTCATCATGTACCATCGACCTGCAAAAACACTTAGCAAATGAAAGAAAATCTGTATGCCAAGCATGAAATAAACCCTCTTCCAAATTAGTCACCAGTAAAGAGTTCGTAATGACTTGGGAAAACGTTGCTTATATTTTAAATTTTTTTGGGGATTTTTGGCACCACAATAAATTCTACTTCGCCTTTTTAAGGAACCAAACCATGAGCTGTCGATGCAAGAAGAAATGTATGTATACATATGTATACATACATAAATGTAATATACATAAATGTATGTATACACATGTATGTATATATATTCATGATACAGAGTAACCATTTATCCGGAACTACTAAAACAAATGTGCATCGAAATTAAAAAAAAGCCACAGCCAAGGGCGCTTCGAAGTAATTTCCATATTTCAACAATTGCGGCTCATAAATCGTACCCAATTCCTTCCAAAACTAGCTTGACACAACGCTAGCAATTTCACTTCGAGTAATAACTTAATATACCCGAAAATCAGCCCAAAACCCCAAATCAACTCCTCGCCAACTCGTTATCAATTAGCGCCGGTGGCGCAAAGCTGGTGCTGGCAGTTCGCCAATTGAAATTTGTTCAAACAAACGCCGACCAACAACCAACAGGCCAATAAATAGTCACGGTTCATATGTAAATACTTGCAATGTACACAAAAAACAACACACATGTGCGCTGGTGTGTGTGTGTGTGTGAAGTCTGTAACTATAGTTTACAATCACCACACAATTCATGATTACCCATTTTTCAGGCAGCTCGTAGCCCAGGTGCCCGCGCGCTGCGGCTGCACCAAGCCGCCGTCAAATTGGCCCGACACGCAAACAGGCCGCAACCGTAATCACCTTTAATAAATTATCGATTCCGTGCAATTCGCGCGAAATTCAGCCCTAAGGACTGCAAGCAAGACCCAACTTAAGGAAAGAAAACGACGCATGTGCCGAGCAGAGCGAAGCGGAAGGCGCGGCGCAGTGTGTGTGCGCGAAGGAAGTGAAATAGAGCTGTAAGGTAAGGAGCGCTCGCGTTACGGTAAATAAATTGCAGAAACGGGCATAATGTGGCATTGTATATGGCTATGTAAATTATATGCGTCCGCGTGTGTGCATGCATGTGTGTGTGTGTTTGGGTGTGCTCTGCCGCTGCGGCAATTTTTACAAGTTTTGTTAGTAGTAAAATGAGCGCAAATTTATAATGAAATGATTGCCTACAACAACTCTTTCTTGTTGGAGGCCTCTGCGGCATCGGTGGCTTCTTCTGCTTTTCAACGTTCGTTCGCGGAATCCTTCAGGCACGCGTTTGTGTGTGTGTGTACGCGTGCTTGTGTGGGCCTTGTGTGGTAACAACATGATTGCGGTGCAGAGCAATTGCCACTACACGGTGCCCTGGGTATGTTAAACGCTAGAAATTGGGTGTGAAAATTTTAAAAGCAAAGACCTTGCAAGCCTTTAACCGGCCGGCTTCCAAGCTATCGCACTTTTGATGTGTAATTGCAGGAATTTCGTGGCGCGAAATAGGAAATTGGGAAGAGGTGCAAATGTGGAATGTATGTGAAAAAGTAAGACAGTCGAAGTCAACTGGAAAAGGTTAAGGCTTTAAGTCATTAAAATGGGGTTTAAGTTTTTAGCTAATTCTTCCGAAGCTGCCGATGAAAAGGTGAGTTTCAAAGGAAGTGTTACGCACGCCTGTCTATTACATATCTAAGCAAAGTCATGTTCCAAGTTTCATCTGATCCTAGTTTCACAACTCAATGACCAATTGGCAGCCTGCAGTGAGAGCTGAAAATGTTATGATCACTTGTTGTACAAGTTATCTAGTACAAGACGAGGCGGGATTATCTCATTACTTCTGGCATGAGATTAAGGTTAAACCATATTTGAGCTCATACCTCCAGTCATCCACATTAGTCGACCGAAATTACAAAATTGTATAGTCCCTTCGATCGATTTTCGGTAGATTGAAGGTGCTTGGTATAGATCCATATTTTGGCGTTTTAATAACCGCAAGGTACTGGTTGGCCATAGTAACCAACTAACCTAAATAGCCTTAAAATTATATAATTGTCACTAATTTAAAAGGCTATATTAACGGTTTAACCTCTTTACTCACATTCGAAGAGAAATCTTGCAGATCGGGTCACTATATCATATAGTTGTCATACAAACTGAACGATTGGAAAAAAGTGCTGGTACGGAAAACTTTTCTATTAACAGGATATCTTCACAAAATTTGGCATGGATTATTGTCCATCGTAGAGCTACAATATCTGAAGAAATTTTTCAGATCGAACCACTATATAATATAGCTACCATACAAACTGAAAAATCAAAATCAAGTTGTAGTATGGAAACATCGTTCTATGTGCGGAGAATTCCTGCTACGGTGCCATGGAATAATTTTTTTTTCTTTTTGCAAAACAACAACAAAAATGATCTACTAAATCGAAATTATTGTGCAATCATATTTGTTTAGGCTAAAGTTGCATAATATATCATTACAAAAAATATGAATCAAACAATTGATTATAATGCAAATGTAACAACTAATTTCTATAGCTTAAATAGCAGGATATATATATATATAAATATATACAGGTATATATATAGTATTCATACACATACATACATAAATAATTTAGTTTGAACTTGCCGTGTAAACAAAGAAATTGCATTTGCCACTGTTTGTTGTACGTGGCAAAACACCAAAATTCTTAAATAATTAATTTTCATGCAATATTTATGCCATTATTCGGCTTCATAAATGCATTCATTAAAAACATACCACATGTGTACATATGCAATAAAAATTTCCAATGTAACAATATGTTGTAGCAGCAAATAAGCTCAGTGTGGAATACAAGTGCAAATTTTGTGTGTTTGAACTTTCGGTATTTACTCTCGTGTGGAGGGGATGCCGGAGCGCTTGGCGAGAAGTCTCACTTATTTATTAATTTACATTTACTACATTACGAATTTAGGAATTTTATATTTTCCCATGCTCCATATCGCACCGCTACCCTTTCCTGTCGCATTCATTGTCGCTGCCCTTACAATGGCTCTCCAGCTTAATGATGATTGCCGCAAACATTACCGTTCCACTTATCGAAGTCACCATACACAAATCGGCTTGCTTTTTTAGAGAGCAGATTAAAGCTTACTTACTTCTTTCACTGCGGAACAAAAGGCACATGGCCTTCTTTAAATTTTGTCGGTGACATAGAAAGAAATGCCATAAATGTTAAGGATAATCCACAGAGAAGTCCCAGTTTGCACTAGATACCTGTTCCATATTGTAAAGAATAGTGGAAAAGAGTGTTGACGGTGCAAAAGTACCCAGCAGCATTGAAATTATCGGTTATATAATACGAATACCCTTCTACAAACAGTTTATTTTTCAAAAGAATCACAAGCTCGAACTCATGGATATAGCATCGCCCACTTTTTCACACTTAAATTGAAAAAATCTCTGCGGTGTTGAGGTTGTATCAAAGCATAGAAATTATTGGAGTGCGAGATGCATGCCTTATTCTTCTTTGGTATTACAACCTGAGGTCGATCTGTGCCGAGAACACGAAACTTCGCCAGTTGCCTCTATCCTTTGCGAGGTCACGCCAGCTGCACATACAAGGTGCAGACAGCTGGCTTGCTTGAAGACTCTACATTGGATGTGTGGGCACAATAGCTTCCATTCCAAGCCGAAGCCAGTGCTTCGGTGACGCTCCCACCGCAATGTGAAGTGATTTGAAAGTGTATAATAGGAATAAATAGAGACTTATTGAACGTAATTTTTCTTCTTCTCAATTGCCTACCGGTCCCAAAGTATCGCCTGTTGAGAAGAGTTATTCTGCGCTTTATCTCGAGGCTTAGATTATTGGTGGAATTGTGCTGGCTTCGAGATATGCAAAGTCCCCAACCTTTTCAAATTTATAGATTAGATTTCAAGCTAGAACAGCGATGTTGTTGAATCTTTGCGACCTTCAAGTACTTTTTCTTGTGCCCGTTCACAAGCACCAATCTCTGTCTGTAAACTTAGACATGGCGTCGAAAAGTCAGCTCCTAACAGCGGTCTTCTTCAAAATTTGTATTGTGAAAATGTGTTCTATGGATCTCAGGTCTAAAGAAACAGTGATAAGGTCCAATCAGTTCATTTATAATGGGCTTAAGTCTTTCACACAGTACTGTCGAAAGAACCTCACGTGCAATGTTAAGAGAGCTGATTCCGGGATAATTAGTGCATATTTCTGGAACACACTTATTTTGGATAGTTCTGAATGCTTTCATATTACAATTATTGGGCGTGTATTCATCCAACCAAATTACGCTTAGCAACTGGAACATGCGCCTTTCCAGCTCCTTGGCGCCGGCTTTAACCAACACAGCCGGTAATCGATTGGACCTTGGGGCCTTGTTGTCCTAAAACCGCTTTAGAGCTCACCTCATCTTCTTCAAATTGCGGGACGACAATATTGTCTTCTTCATCCGACGCCAATTAGCAGTTACATACTAGCCCCGCAGAATTTGGCTAAGAGAGAATTATTGGAGCATCTCGTGTGTATTTGTCCCGTAGTGGCATTACTACGGTGTAAGCATCTGGGATCGCCACGGTATGAAACACTGGAGAAGATATCGATAGTGCGGCCGTAAAGTCTGTTAAAACTCGCGTCAAGCGCAGGCACCTGAAAGGATGACAAATCGTCATGCACCCAATACTGAACTCCTTCTAGTATCGCAAAGGACCAAAACTGGTCTATGCGTGGCTCATTGGCCTACCATATTAACCTAACCTATTTATACAAGTATTATAATTTTTTGTCACATAATGGCTCATTTCGAGTCTGAAAAGCTCAAAAATTATTAACCACGCTGGACTTAGACGTTATCTTCACTTCTTCGCTACCAAATCGAGGCACTTGCTATATCGCTTATTAAGATCCCCAATTACATATGTATATTCTAGATAGGTTTTAGTGAAGTTTGCCCACTTTTCATACATTATTTTCCTGTTCTCTTCCTTTACCTTCTGTACCTTGTTGAACTTGTATGCAAATCCATACAAATCCTGCTTCAAGGCATCGTGCTCTCTAAGAGCTTCCTCAACATTGCATGCCTGCAAACTCCGTGCAGCGAAAATTGAAGTTGAAATTCTTTAATGACTTTGCAATGCAGCAATTGTGTTTGCTTTTTTGCCACACGCCAACTGTTGCTTTTACAACTTTCGAATTTCACTTTTCAATCCATTTAGATAAAAATGCAGCGCATAAAGTTACAAAAGTTAGCTACTGCAGCAAAAAGCGAAGCGAATTTAAAACTTGTGCAAAAAGTGATATTTTTGCAATGTAAATATGTGTGTAAATATGAAATAAAGTGCATTATTTGTGTATTATTTTAAAAATGCAAAGAATCGCAAATCGAAATACATATTTCGCACATCAATGTCAGACTGCTTTTATTGTTGTAGCTTCTTGCACGCAGCGCTTTTTGTGCATTTCAATGCAAATGCTATAAAATAAATGGAAAAAGCAAAACAAATATTGGCATGAAAATCCAGATGTAGGCGATGAATTTATAAGCGCATTTTGGATACATTTACACACACATACATATACATATTCATGTGTACATTGTATTTGTTTTTTATTGAATTGCTTATATTTTCGTATTGAATTTGCAAATAAGTGTGGTGTTTGAAAATAAAAAAAAATTTTACTTTAAAATCTATAAAATTTAAAATTTGTGCAGCCAGAATGTGCGTATAAAAACCGCTGCGCAAACACACACGCACATGTGGCATGCGCCATAACGGTATTAGGGCAATGGAAACGTAAATATTAAACACGGAAATATGAATTAAAGTAATGCAAGCAGAAGCACTCAAATTAATTGCACTCAAAAAGTTGCACCTATGAAAATAGAGCAAACAAAACAACAAAATAGTTGAAAATATAAAGAAAAGAATTAATTAAATATCTCGCAGATTATTGTACGCACGTGCATACATATATATATTTTGCTACGATTACGAGAAATGCGCGCGAATTCGCTCGGAATTTCACTGAAACAGAGTGAAGTGACAAAATATTGGGTAGTCGAAAAAGTCTTTTCGTATTTTGTCAATAGATGCCGTTGCAGTCGTACTTGAATATCTGCAGTGCTACCAATCACATTGTGGTGAGATTTTAATCTTCAATTAACCAAACAAAAATTGTAATTCGTGGAAGTTGAAAAACAGTTACAACTGTTCAAAAATGAGTGAAAATATGGAAGAAATTCGCTATATATTTCGACATTTTTGTATAAAAGATCGAAGAATGCCACCAATGAAATTTGTGAAGACGATGCTATCAGTTGGTGTAGCACAACAATCGTTCGCTCGTTTCTGTTCTGTAAATATTGACGAGAAAGATTCACCTCACTCTGATCTACCTTCAACCTATTGTTGAAAAAGTAGATGAAATTATGGAAAAGATTGACCAGAACCGTCACATAAGCACCCATGACATCGGTAAGGAATTTAACATTCATCAACGAAAGGTTTTGAACCGATTAAAAACGGTTGGCTACAAAGCTAAGCTCGATGCTTGGGTACCACATGAATTGTCTGTGAAAAATTCAAAGGACCGAATTAACATCTGCGATTCTTTGCTGAAACGAAATGAAATTGAACCATTTCTGAAGCGAATGGTAACAGGTGACGAAAAGTCAATGAAATAGGAAAATAATGAGCGAAAAAAATCATGGTCCAAGCGTGGTAACGTTCAACAAATGGTCGCAAAGATTTGTTTGGTGTGATTGGAAAGGAATCATACACTATGAGCTGCTCCAGCCTGGTCGTACGATTGGTTCTACATTTTACTATCAACAACTGATGATATTGAATCAAGCAATCGGAACGGCTAGAACTGATCAACAGAATGGGCTTCGTCTTCCATTAGGACAACGCTAGACCACGCATATCTTTGATGACCCGGCAAGAACTGGGAGAGCTTGGCTGGGAAGTTTCGATGCATCCACCATAAAGCGCTGATCTTGCACCAGCGGACTACCATTTGTTTCGGCCAATGCAGAACTCCGTTAATGCAAAGTAAAGCACAGTAGGCCCCAAGAGAAGCTTCTGAAAATTACTTCTCACAGTTTTTCGCCGAGAAACCAGAAAAGTTGTACACTAATGGAATAACGTCGCTTGCGGAAAAATTGCAAAACGTTGTCGACCAAAATGGTCTTTATTTGGTTCATTAGTATAAAGTTCATTATAAATATAAAAAACAAGTTGAAGTTTGACTAGATATACGCAAAGTCTTTAACGACTAACCAACATATTTCCTCAACAATTTTCAATAACAACTTTTTAAGTGTTCCCATATATAATAATAATAATAATTATATAAGTATGCAGCTCCTTCATATCCTGCGGCACTTTGTGCCTTCCTTTTTATTTCACAAATACTCGTTATCATTACGCCGTCAATTATCACTACTCCACTTTATTCTGCACAAATCAAAGCAAGAACATGCTTACGCCAATAATACGTACTCCCCTTCTCATACACACGCACACACACACACACTTATGACCAATTGAAGGCATAACTACTCGTTTTTTGAGTGACTTGAAAGCTTCAAGCTCGTTGCGTGCACACCGTGGCATGGAAAAAACGAGCTCTGGTTGACAGCAATAATTGTCTGAAGTTTTTCTTGGCACTACTTAACATGACAATTTATACTTTCAATTGTTCTACATTCCTTGTTACCTACATACTTATAAACAAAGAGGGGTTGAGCCCAGTAAAGAGCACTACAGCTTCGACATTGTTGATAATTCTACACTGGAAAAAGCTGAAGAATGCTTTAATTACTTTATTTTGATGGACGGTAGCGGTAGGAAAGCAGTGATGTAAGAATATACTTGCTGAATTTAAGGCTTCTTCCAGTTAATGTAAGTTATATGCTGTATTATAGGGTAGGGATAGGTTTAAAGTAAGGCAATATTAGCTTGATTTAGTTGAAAGTGTATACATGGACATGTGAGGAACCAACGATACGACTTATCAAGTCTATTCGAGACGTGGTTCTCAAGAAACAGGCAGTAGTTAAACTATTTTTTACCTTATTTGTAAGCTTATTATTACTAAAGTGACTTGTAATGACATACATCTCTCACTCTACAGCAACAAAAAGTGAGTAGAGAACCCAAAGCATCATAATGTGGCAGCAGCAACGATGGCAAACTTCATCCAAAGCACGTTGGACCCACAAACGAATACCGAATATCGACTCTGGGAGAGATAGACAACAGCCATGAGCCCGGATTTCCACCTCATTCAAATACTCAGTGATTATGGATGCTTTAGAAGCTACATTTACAAACCCCGTCATGACTCAAGACCAAACTCTCGGACGGGTAGAGGGTACATATTAGACTCTGAACACGTGCACTATCAACGCCCTCGGTATATGTAGTACAAGGATACGTATACGGGAAAAACTAAAAACCGGCCCTGACGTTAGTTTTATGCTTGCAAATTTGTCTTGGCGCTGCTAAGTGTGAGTCTTCTGTTAAATGGAACGAGACATTTACAACAGATTAGGTGTCAGTCGGTTCGTACAATAGAGGAGGTTAACGTATTCTTCTCTGGCTTTCAACGACACAAAGAGAAATACACAGAAAGTATCTCTCACTAACCACTATTTAGGTTACTCTTCAATTTACCATTTGATCAAATTTGAACCGGACTACAAACAAAAAAAAAAAACTGTGTTGGCTTTAAACTATAAAACATACAAATACAAGCAAGCCAAACTTCATACAATTTTCTATCTACTCGTTATAAGCTCGCCTGGGATGGCCTTCAGAGCTTTCGGCGGATTTTGTTTTTTTCGGTTTCGGCTTATACTTTATTTAGAGTGTCATTCGCTAGATTGTTGAACAGTTTGGACGTCATATTCATAATTCCAGGCCCCGTCACCAGTAATGATCCCTTTGACGAATGTAGGGTACTCAGGTACCTTGTTAAGCATCTTGTTTGCGACCTCTACTCAACGTCGTTTTTTGCAAACGATTCAGATCCTCTAGCACGAGTCTGGTATTGACACCCTTCATACTTAAAATATTAAACAAAATATGTTATGTAAGTAGAGTCAATCAATAAGAGCTGTTGAGATCTTCTGCTAACTCTCCGAAGCCAACACGACGATTTTCAAGCACTGTTTCTTCAACTTTTGTGTGTTGTCGTCATTAACAGCTAAAAAAAATCCTAGAAAAAATTCCCACATTACTAGTGATAAGTTTACACTTTAGTTTTACCGCTATTAAGCTCTTCACTAAGCCACACAACCTCGAGGATGCTTTCACGCTCCAAACTAGCTCACAAGTAAGTTTTCCCAACGCTGAAAATATTGCGTATCAAACGTGATCCGAATGGGGAGCACTTTCATTTTTTCCAATACATTGCACACACTACACACATGTACAGTAATATTTCGTTAAATGCGTTGTCTAGCGCTGCACTAAAAGGCTCACTAAACAACTTAATAAGTTTTAAAATTCGTAGCGTACGCATTGCGGCGCATAGCACGAGTTCCTGTGCGTTTGTGTGTGTGTATGTGGGGCGACGCGGCGCGGCGCGTAATATACTCGCATCGTATTAAAATTCAGCGCTCATTTACTACGCTACGTGTACCAATTAAGCGTTTCATGAAGGCAGCACCACCTGTGCAGTGCAACGGCTTACTCTTAGTAGCGCCAAGACAACAGCAAAACAAAGCAAAACGCAAAGAAAGGAGAACACAAGAGGCATTAAATCAATTTTGTTGTCATCAAAATGGCATCAGCAAAAAATTGTGAATTAAATGCTGCAATGTTGCCATCGAGGCGCGGCACTACCACTCAGCATACCTTGCAACACGCAAGCACACAACACGACTACGAGCCTCAGTTGTGGTCCAGCACATCAGTGGCTTGAGCGATGAACACATACCAGCCACATGCAACAGCGAAGTCCGCACTGCAACGCTGAAAAAGCGTTTGTGGCATTAAAGAAGAATGCAGCGAAATTTAACAGTGAAGGCACACCATAAAATTCCACAACTCCGCACAATTCCATAAAAATGTTTCAATCAATCATGCGTGGCCAACGCGGCGCGCTTGTCCGGCCAACAGCGATGAGCCAGACATTTGTTTGGGCACTGCGCTGCAGCGGTCGCCGCCGCCTTGCGCTCTTGATTGAAGGCGCACCGCTTAGTTCAATCCACCGCTGCCGCGCTGAGCGCTTCGTTGGTCATTCGGTTGGTCAGCGGCATCAGGTGGCACACACAGACAAAAGGCAATCAATTCTTTCTACCTTTTCCATGCATTCACACACGCACACATTTTCACGTCGATTTCTTAACCTTTTCGCTTTGCACACGTTCACACATCAATGCGTTCATTTGTATTGACGGAGTCCAGACATTTGGCAGCAGCGCGCAGAGCAAAAAAGCAAAAAAAAAGCGCGTTTCCTTTCATTTGGCGGCAGGCGGCTGGCGACCGTCCAGTGGCGCAAAGGAGCCACCGCGGCGACACTGGTTTGAGGCAGCGCTCGTCATCATCAACATTATTACAGTTTGATTTCACTACATTCATTTTCAACTGCGTTTTATTTCTTTGACTCCGCCATTCATTTGTGTTTGCTTATTGGCGTGCGGGGAGCGCTTTGGCGCACAGCGTCATTTGCTCTGCAATTCTTTCGGTTTCATGCGATTTTTTTTTTTTTTTTTGTTTCAACAAATGACCTTCAGGGCGGTCGCTGCCATTACGGTCGAATCGTTTAACGTCAACTGCCACACAGTGCCAAACATTGCGTTGTGTCCTGCCAAGGGTTCCATTCCGGCGGTGTGCGTATTGTTGTTGGTGTGCGCTGGCGTTGCCCGACCACCAGCGCGTTGGTGCCGTATGCGGGACACTCGGTGTATTAGAAAAATGGCGGTCATTTACATTTTTCGTATGCATTGTGTTTGGCGGGTAGCGGGTGGCAGGTGGCAGGTGGCGGTCTGCGGTCGGTCGCCGTAGATTCCCCCAGCGGGATTTGAAGTTTCCAACAAGTGAATTGATGTGCATGAAAAGCTATTCCAGCAGCTGTTTAACGAGATTTTAAGCAGCGCAATCGTCGAGATAAGTTTAGTTATTTCACAGTTGTCGGGAGAGAGCTTAAATCTGCCCGAGTGACTTTAAACGACGAACTGCACGTTGGCAAGTGGCGAAAATTTTCATTCGCTGCGTGGCATGGTTAACGCTTTGATTTAATAGCGCTTTTTCTAACGTAAATAACGATTTGCCATTACTTATCGCTGGCGCCCTATCGCCTGCCGAGGCACACAATTCAAATATTTATACGAAAATGCCCTTCAACAGGTGACAACCTAATTAGGACACGCTTCGTTTAGCAATAATGCAAGTGATAGTCATGAATATTTATGCTGGCGCAGGAAGCTGCTTACAGTGGCTGTCCGAAGTTAACTTTTCCAATGTCTTTAAGCTTGGTACAAAGCATGTACGAAGCTTTGCGCAGATTATATTTTTTGAGACTGAGTGTAGGGCGGTTGTAAATCCAAACGGGACGAAGCTACAAATTCAGAATAAAGCTTTATGCAATGCGGATGAGTTCAGCATCGTTCCCAATAGGAGATTAGACGAAATATCTCCTGTTATCAAGCAAACAGTCGTCACACGCACTACTAGTCTGCCTTGTCACTGTCGAGAGTCATAACATCGAAGTCGTAGAGAATTTCGTCTATCTTTGAGCCACATTAACACCAACAACAACGTCAGCCTCGAAATCCAACGCAGAATAACTCTTGTCAACAAGTGCTACTTCGGATTAAGTAGACAATTGAGAAGTGAAGTCCTCTCTCGGGAACAAAGATCAAACTCTATAAGTCACTCATTATTACCGTCCTGCTATATGGTGCAGAAGCATGGCCGATAACAATGGGTCAACGTTACGAGTTTTCGAGAGAAAGGTTCTGCAAAAGATTTATGATTCTTTGCGCATTGGCCACGGCGAATACTACATCCGATGGAACGATGAGCTGTACGAGATATACGACGAAATTGACATAGTTCAGCGAATTAAGAAACAGCTACTACGCTGTCTAAGTCACTCCAGCTCTGACAGTATTCGACTCAGTACCCGCCGGGCGGAGCAAAAGAAGAGAAAGACATCCACTCCATTTGAAAGACCAGGTGGAGAAGGACCTGGCTTCGCTTGGAGTCTA
Source organism: Bactrocera latifrons (assembly GCF_001853355.1). Classification (NCBI taxonomy): domain Eukaryota; kingdom Metazoa; phylum Arthropoda; class Insecta; order Diptera; family Tephritidae; genus Bactrocera; species Bactrocera latifrons. The sequence continues at coordinate 1,777,105 of NW_017536741.1, read as the reverse complement.
CGATTGGCGCCACATTGCGATAAGAAGAAACGACCGAAGGAGAATATGAGGTTCGTGCTAAAAATATCTCGCATTTTGCTGGCTACCTCTATTCGATTGTGTTGGTATTCATATTCCTTACTTGTCGGGCATTTTTAATGTTTAGTTAATTTTTGGGAGCTGTTTTGTCTGGACATATTTTGACTCGTCTTCGATATTTGTGCCGAAAATCCTTACTTTCGACCGTATTGCATGACTCAGGAGATGTGGAACTCAGTCCGCGAAGGCCAAGATCTGCTCCAGAGGATGATAACCGAGGACGAATCATGGAATTATGGTTATGACGTGGAAACCAAAGCTTGGTCATCCCAATGGAAGCTGCGGCTAGAGCGGCTAGAGCTAGAGCCAAGATCGGAAAACCGTGTTAGGTTGAATTTGAAGCTTTTGCGAACAGTTTTCTTCAATTGCAGGGAGGTCATGCATCATGAGTTCTTGCCAAAGGGTCGGACGGTCAATAAAGAAGGATTTGTGGAAGAACAAAAATTGACGGTCGTGCCTCTACACTCAAAGTCAAGTCGAGGAGCATATTTCGACTAAAAAAGCTTTAAAAAAATTTTTTTTTACATCCAAAACGGCAAAAAGCAAATTAAGCGCTTTAAGTGTGCTAAGAGAACAACGAATACCCGAACAACTGCGAAATACTTTTCGTGCTCCAAACAAATTTACTTTAAAGTAAAAAAGTACAATGACAAGGAAATTTAATAAAAAGTCTCCATAAATTGCTGTGCTTCAACGTAATGTGACAATATGGCTGGGCTCATACGCTGCCGAAAACCAGTCACTTAGCTTCCCTCTCTTCTTCTGCTCATTGCTTGACGGCCTTTTTCATTCTTCTTTTTGGTTGGCTACTCCCCTCACTGCTGCGCTTAAGCGCGAATTTAGGTCGAAGACTAATTTCGTTTACTCCCCCTGGGGCAGTGGCAGACGCGACTGTGGCAGCAACACCAAGCAGCCAGCGCCTGCAACATTCGCTTTCCGGCTGATGGAAATTAAAAAGGCGTAGCCAAATTGAACATTTAATTTGACCGTCGTATTGACATTTCATTTTTTGCGACTTCGCAGTGAAGAAGAATACATATGCTTTTGATCAGTTTCCACTTCAAAGCGCCGGCATGTGATTTGATTTTTATTCATTTACTTAGCTCCTCTTCTTATTCAAGCTGATTCGGTGCTATCTTCGCTGCACTTCGCCATTTATTATTTAAGTGTGACATTGACATTAAGCGAATGTTCCTAGTGTCATTGTGCGCATACACACACACACACACACACACACACACACACACACACACACACACAAACACACACACATACACTTATATCGCTCACCCACTCGTTGCGCTTACAATTTTTTCAGGTGAAAATGGCGTTTGCCATAAAAAAGCTGCCAAGCACCGGCAAATAAGTATCGCATTGAAAGCGGAAGCTTGTCTGCTGTTTATCCCTGCGAGAAGTTGCCCATTTACATTTATTAATCAACCGAAAATCGAAAAATCACAACTCGTGCAACTTTCTTCAGCTCCAGACAGCAGACTTTCAAGTTCGACGATTCGCCCACCAAAGTTGAGTTGAGTAATGGGAATTTTAGTGCAAATGTCAGCTACCATGTTGGAGGAGTGCGCTAAACTGGGTTATTTGCTGACATCTGCATTTTAATTTTTCTTTCAGCAAATATTTGTTTGTGTCTTCACAGTAGAGCCGCTTGAAATGCTTTAACTTAAGTACGTATATGTTTGTATGTATGGAGGTCCTTTGGTTGCTAAAGGGTTAAATAGCTGTTATTCGACTTACAACGCAATGCCAGCGGCAACGCGACAAGTAATGCGCGTAAGTCGATTTAATGAAGCCTGTAATTGAATTGCGTTGCTCTCGTGCAAAGGCTCTGAGTTACCGCGCTTAGCATTTCTTTAATAAGTTCGAGTTTTATAGTTTTCTTACATACTGCTTTTTCAGTTATAAAGACTGTCGCATTTTCCGCCTTTGGAAGTTTTCGAAATTCGCGAAAATGTAAAACTTCTGAAGTCACTTACATACCAACCAGTAAACTGCACGTTAACAGAACTACTTATGAAACCACTTACTTTGTGACGATATACAGGGTTTATCCGGAAGGTAATAGGACTGAGTCGATTTAAAAAAAATGTATTGAACCAATTGTTACATTTCTTTAAAAACTTTCAAAATAAGCTCCTTTTACGTCGATGCAGCGCTGCCAGCGCGATTTCCAAGCATTGAAAGAGTCACGGAAGGCATTCTTAAGATTAGCCTTGAGAGCCGCTGTTTGGATCCCCGTTGTCTGGGCTGTTTGGATCCCCGTTGTCTGGGCTGTAGATCAGCGGTATATGACGAGGCATTGTCGTAAACAACTTCCAAGCGGCTGCGATGTCTTGTCGAACCCGATTGACCCTTCGTTTGGGTCTCCTGAGGACTTCCACGTAAAACTTGGCGTTGACGGTTGATTCAGAAGGAACAAATTCGTTATCAAAATGATAATGAGCATCGTTTTCACTTTGGATTTGCTCATTGCACGGTCTTCATCAGCGACCTCGTCCCGGCTCTCCAAAAAGGACTGATGCCACCGAAACACACCACTTCTTGCTAAAGGAACATCTGGGTAAGCCTGCTTGCTCATATCAAACGTCTTCGTCATAGATTTACCGAGTTTCACACAGAATTTAATAGTGTATCTCTGCTCTAAGGAACGCTATATTTTTAGCTCGATAGCTATACAAGGTTTAACTCAGCAACAGGGCATCGATGTACTTTGTTCAATTTTTGGCAATGAAGCTCCACCAAGAACCAGTCGTTATCGATGTTATAGCGATGTAATAGTGATTAAAATCGAGGTCGTAGATCGCTCCAAGACCAATTGCATGAAGGTTGTCCAAAATCAGTTGTTGTCCCGGGAGCTATTGATGCTCTTGGGAACTTTATATTGCAAGATCCCAAAAAATTTAAGCTTCGCAAATGATAAGCCGTCGCTGAACGTCAGACTTTATTTCAAAAAACTTCTGCAGTCCCATAAATTGGATACTGGGTTCAGCGCATTCGGCCAAATGCGCCTCCAAGCGATGGCTACGTGTGTCGCCTACTGTTGAAGTCTAGTAAATAGGTACTCACAATTTCGTTACTCCAACATGCCTCCCCATCAAAAGTTTTACGAGTACAATACTAGATAAATAAAGCCATGAAACAAGGGAAAGTGGAAAGTGGAAAGAAAAGCCAGCGAAATACGCGCTCATAACAATCATACAAGAAAGAGGCAAACAAATTTTCAAATGAATTGGAAAATTGCAAATTACAAATGGAGCAAGCAAGTTTTTAACAGTAAATATGTATACACACATGCGGTATGTGCTGATAAGTTGCTGAGTATGTAGTATGGGTAAGGGGTTCGCTTGGAAACGCCCTTAATGCACTCTAATCCTGGACTCCCTCTAATCAGCGGCAGTCAAGAGGTAAAGAATTGAGACACAAAAAAGAAAACGGCTCAAAATGCTTCCCCCCCACAGCCGTACATGACGTAACGGAGAAAGTATGCACGCCAGAAACAACAACGCCTTGGCGTCGGCGAACGGTTTGATTGACATTATTGACGAAATGCTTGTGTGTGTCAAAATGAGTGGGCGGTTGCGACACAATAAATATACTACTAAAGCACTATTCAGCCACAATTGAAGGAGGTAATTCGGTTATTTTCGTGCTTTAGTCTATTTTGATATGCGCGAAAGAGGCGGAGCTGCCTTTGTACTCATTTGCCTGTTCGGGAGTGTCATTTTGATGACATCAACGATTTTTGCAGTATCAAAGAAGAATCTACATACGCATACTCATCGCCGTACAATAATAACAATATTTTTGGAAAGATATGTAAAGCTTAAACAAGACTTGCTGGCACGCGACCGGTTGCACTCCAAATTATCTTGGATGGAGACAAAGTGGGTATATTGATACAATTTGACAGTGCCTAATCCTCTGCATGCTTAATTCTCTTTATTGAGGGCGTAGATGTTGAGTACAATAAAGCCACAGAAGACTGAATATTTATCTGCTGAGTCCGACGGTATTGCGTCCGAGTTATAATAAAACCGCTGAGCTGGACTTCATTGCGCCAGACTGAACTGAAACTGGGTTAGTGCCCAGCTGCTTAAATACAACCTAAAATGAATTCAGGAAAGAGTTACACGAATTGCCCTTGGCTACAGCATAACAAATGTTTACACTTCTTTTACTGGGACAGAGACTATACCGGTTCTTGTATATGACCAGGTATCTTGATCTCATCTTGAAGTCTAGTGATCGATCAGGTAGACAAGCACACATTTCTACAAATGAAGAGTGTGGCAGAGGTAAGGAAATCTCTTCCCAGCGGATGAAAGTATTAAGTGGTACTATACCATTGGCAATTCTCCCAAAGGTCAGCATTACTAAAATGGTCTTGGCAGCAAGGCTGAATGGAATGATTCCACTCTCGGGCTACTGCTTAAGGATAGTACGATCAAGTGGCATACTGACGGCTCGAAAGTGTCGGAGGGAATGGATGCAGGGGTCGCAGGACCACCCACCAAGCTCTCCATACCTATGGGAAGTTTTCAGATAATTTTTCAAACAAAGGTCTTTAGCATAAGTCGTTGCATAAAGATAAACTTCCAACGCAACTATCGCAACAAACGTATAACCATAGTTAGCGATAGTGAAGCAGCACTAAAACCATCGCTAATGGTGCAGGCGTGTAGAGAACCGCTGAATAGCCTATCGGAACGTAACCATGTGCACCTCATCTGGGTGCCCGGTCACAGAGGTATAGCTGAGTACCAACTGGGTATGAACTCGACCGATCCACAGCATCCACTAACACGGTAGGACCTGAACCTTCGCTGGAGTAGATATCTAATCGTATGAGAACGTTCACATTGAAGCACAACGCGACTAAGCGAAACAAACTGTTGGACGACTTTCACCTTTTCACTTTTTTCCAAGCAACAGTCGCCCCTTTTATTAAAGAATTGCACGGAAAGCAAAGCATTCATTCTAACATATCTTCAATTTCTTCGCTTTGTTATTGAGGGACTAACTTCAAGCAAAGCGAGGAAAGTTATGCTATGGGAATCGGCCATTACAGTAAAAAGAGTTTTGGAAATGAGAAAACGAGTAATAAACGAATTCAAAATTAATAACAATACAAGCTAATTTTTCCTTAGTACTTCGTACAAAAATATAAATATCTAGAAATAGACATTTTCCAAAATAACGGCGAAGTGTGTGAGGCACACTGTACAAATTAAACACAGCGCGGCAGACACGTGCGAAGCAGCTGTTCTCTAACGTAAAGCAAGCGAAGAGATAGTAAAGAGGAATAAAACAAACTGATAATAATTCCAAGTTCATTCAATAACTTCAGTAAACTGTTTTGGTTACATATATCTAAAGTTTATACTTGTTCCGCTATTAATAATTAATACCCTTAATGCATTGCATTTAACGCCAGCACATGACAAGGACGCCAGTGATAACTTTACTAAAAGTAGTACACTACAACTCTAATCTTCAAAAATTCACAAGGAAAACACTAAGCAGCTTCTCGAAAACAGTCTTGCAAAGGACCGCCTCAAGTTCAAATATGTCATTGAACGAAGCAAAACGCATTGCCGCTCACCGCGCCGTCGACGAGTGGGTAAAGACAAATACCGTCATAGGTATTGGTAGTGGCTCAACCGTGGTATTTGCTGTGGAGCGCCTTGCTGAACGAGTGCAAAAAGAAGGTTTAAAGGTTACATGTGTGCCAACAAGCTTTCAAGCACGTCAACTCATTGTGGAAAATAATTTGGTACTCGGTGATCTAGACCGCAATCCTAAACTTGCAGTGGCAATCGATGGCGCCGACGAAGTGGATCGGAATATGGTACTTATAAAAGGTGGTGGTGGTTGTTTATTGCTGGAAAAAATTGTAGCATCTTGCGCGGAAAAGTTAATAATAATAGCAGATTATACAAAAAATTCAGAACATTTGGGTGAACAGTACAAAAAGGGCATACCCATTGAGGTAGTGCCAATGGCATATGTGCCGATAAGAGAGCGGATTGCTGCTAAATATGGCGGAGAGCTCAAACTTCGCATGGCAGTGGCTAAGGCCGGACCCTGCGTAACAGATAATGGTAATTTCATACTCGACTGGCACTTCAAGCAAAATTGCGACTGTGACTGGGCAAAGGTTAACAGCGAGCTGCTGCAAATACCGGGAGTAGTCGAAACGGGATTATTTGTGAATATGGCAGCCAAAGCTTATTTCGGCATGAATGACGGTAGCGTTAAGACACAGGATAAGTAATTTACTTAATGTAAGAATGCAGAATCCAAACACTCAGGATAAATTTCGCGAATTTATACGCATGATTTTATGGATGTACTTAGTTGTTAAATTTTTATGTTCTTAAATTTTTTACGTTTCTTGACACACAAGTGAAAATAAAATACACAAAGTTTCGGTGTAAATTCTATAATTTATGTTTAATTAATAAATAATGCAATTACCAAGCTTTTTCAACTTAACAAAGTATGTTTTGGTAGCAGTCCACATTTTCCGAATTTACAGGCAGGAATTCTCAGAAAGATTTCTTGTTTCTTGTCGGTAATAAACTATCCTTAGCATAGTTAAAAAGCGACAACAGTCCTTGTTTTTTCCCACGGCTGAAATAATTCGTAACCACGTCTTGGCTTCCTACAATTATATTGAGTCAGCAATTTCAAGCAACAAGTATAATCATATAACCTACCCATACTGTCATTAACCGTAGTCGGCAGCACATTATCGTTTGCGCTCAAGGACACGAAAAGTGCAAATGGCACCAGCCAGAGACATATTGTAAAATATGCCAAAATCTAAAATTAATATATATTTTTGAATATCTATATATAAGAAAATTGTATTCAGCGCCTACCTGTAGGAAGGGATAATAATAGCTGGTGAAGTACTGGAAGGCCAACATATGGTTAATAATCAGTAATACTATTGCGCCAGTAAAAGGAACTGAGATGAATCGTATGAATGGGAAGTTACTCATGATTATCCCGTGAAACATTTGCGCTGCAAGCCCACACAGTATCATCTTCCATGGTAAGTTGTCAAAGAATATGAACATTATATACACAAATACTGTTGCGCTGATCATCATTGTAATGACCTTTCGAGCAGTTTGGGTGTACTCTTCCACCAATTCAGCGACATAGTACAGACCCGCCGCTATAATAAATAAACAATTAGTTCCTGCATAAGGTCATATATTCTTGCGTACCAATCGATATTGTGATGAAAACAATATGTATCACCGTGGATACCCAACTCAATATATATAGAAAAGACATGTTAAACTTATTCCACAATTTGTTTTCCCTATTATTCTATACAGTTGATGATTTTATACAAATTGGAAATTTTGTTTATTAAGAAAGAAATACAAAAGTAAAACGTCAGCGACCGCCTATTTGAAGTTTGTGAATCAGCTGTTTCAGTCAATCATTCAATCCAGGAATCGGGTAAACAAAAAAGAAAAAGCTTGAAGCGTGCCATATTCGAAACTAACAAGAAGTTAAAAAATTCAATTTCTGACGTAAAAGTGCATAAAGGCTAGCAAAGTTAATGTAATAAATGTTTAAAATTTATGTCTTATGTATACTTACTTATAAATGTTGTGTTGTGTTATCCGTGTGTACCTTAAGCAAATGTCTTTTTATTGCAATAAATAACTTGATATGCTGATGTGGCAGCACCAGCACAGTACCAATTTGACAGCAGCGAAAAAAGCGCGTGCATTTTCCTTCTGCTTAGTTCAGTGGAATTTCTTTTATGTGAAACACAAGTTTAAGCATAGTTTTACGATTTTTGTTTCTTTATTTAATTACAAAAAATAAGTGCATATTAACAAAAATATTTGTTTATAAACAGAAGTGAAAAGTTTTCCGTCGAATTCCGAATTAGTGTTAACCTTGAATTGTACTGAATACCAATTTCGCAAAAAATTGAAAGGGGTGATTATAACAACAACAACAACAACGTTAAATTGTACACGCGAACTCAAAAGAAGGAAAACTTCCGTTCTTTGCCTCGACGTGTGGGAAAGTTTTGTTAGGTTAGGACTAGATTTGTACAAAAAGATAAAGTTGTGGCATTAAATGCCGCCCAACAACGTAGAGCCAGTTGAGCATCAACAAGGTGATGCGGAAATGCGTGATGCAGAAGAAATTCAGCCAACAACGTCAACAGCGCTTGCAGCAGGGACTACGACGCAAAATCAGGATGCGAACAGTATTGAAGTTGCCAGTGATGCACATGATGAGCAAACACCAGCAGAACCAAATGCAGACGCAGATACGGAGATGAACGCAGCTGAGGAGAATGCAGCTAATGGTCCGAACGAAGCTAATGGGGATGCGGCAAATGCAGAGGCAGGCGAAAATGAAGAAGGTGCAGCTGGGGCAGCTGCTGAGGCCGATCCATTTTATGGTTTCGAAGATGAAGAACCAAATTTCGATAACAAAGATATGTCGCAAGTGCTGCAAATTTGGGAAGCACAACATACACGTTCCGGATTCGATCCAGTGCCAGTGTTGAAAAGGTAAATGACTGCACGCATACATATGCACATACCTTTAGGTTTGTTCGTCTAATCTTATGCACGCAAACAGGTTTTTTACTGCTTGCAAAAATAAAGCAGAGAAAATCATGCTTTTATTTGTTGTCTTTCTAGATTGTTGTATGCATGTTTTTGTTATTACTTTTATTTTGTAATTTATTTATTATTTTATCGAAATGAGTGATTAAAAAAATCTAAAAATAGTTTAGTACTTAAATGAGCGAACGGCACTTTCATTTGAGTAGATAAATATTTAATTGAACGTTGCCTATGCAAATAATAATAAAAATAACTATTATAACTCTTCATTTAGATTGGCCGAAATCTTCGAAAAGGAAAAAGAACTTTATATGCGTAAAGATCACGATCCATTTGAGGATCGACATCCTTATCGTACTGATCCCAAGTGCCAATTTGGTGTACTACTAAAGCAGCTCTTCCGCAAAGATGTGTTCGTTAGTAAGGTAACGTATACAATGAGTTGACTTTTGACAAAACTCCGTTATTAATTTACTCGTTGACTTTTAGCTAGTAAGTGATTATCTGCGTGATAATTTCTTTACACGCCAAAATATACAAAAAAGTTCCTTAGAACTCAATATACTATCATGTCGCCTAATATTCATAATTGCGCCTGGTTTGGAGACATCTGCCGTATTCCAAGGCGAATTCGAGCATCTGATTCATAGAATTTTCGGTTGGGCCGAAGATAGTATTGAGCCGTTACAAAGTTATGCCACCGGTCTGCTAGGCGCAGCTATGGAGGTAACCGAAATAGCAGTGTCATTCAAGGAACACAATATTCGCCTCATACCCAAAACGCTGAAGCGTCTGCATATGTTACAAGCGATCTACCACTCTGGCAATGAATGTAGCCTTTCAACGCTTACACTACCGCCATCCGATTCCAGCTTAGAGGATAATATTTCATTTGAAAAACTACTGCCACCATGGAGCAATAACGACGCCTCTTTTGTGTCATCGCCCCAATCAGAGAACGATGCCAAAGCATCAACATCGCAAGCTTCAAAGAGTACATTATTGGATACAAATTGTTCGAATTCGAACATGTCGACTTTGCTGGAGAACAGTCGCGATGCCTTCCCACAAGGCAGCGGCTCGCGTTACTACAAGAAAATGTACATACCCCTACATCCGCCCACCGTCGAATCGAGCCAAATGCTAATGTTACGGTATTTAACATCACTCGGCAATCATCAAGACTATTTAGGTTTGGTTTTCGAACATCGTGCTATGCATTTAGTGTTCGGCTATTTGGAAGAAATGGACAGACGTGACACATGCCTGGCATTTGAGGCGCTAAAATATCTGGCTTCATTGCTGTGCCATAAAAAATTCGCTTTGGAATTCATCGCACACGGCGGACTGGAGGTAAATGCCACTTTTTTGACTGTATACATATTTACAGAAATTAATCAATTTTACAAAATTTTAGTTGCTGCTTAAAGTGCCGCGTCCTAGCATTGCAGCTACCGGTGTTTCAATAAATCTCTACTACCTCGCCTACTGCGAAGAGGCCATGGAGCGCATATGCAGCATGCCACGAACTGTGATAGTCGAATTAGTGCACTATGCGCTGTGGCTAATGGAACGCTCTTATGACTCGGGCGTCTGTCATGCGACCATGTTCTTTGGCCTCAGTTTTCAATTCAAAGTCATTTTGGACGAGTTCGATGCGCAAGATGGTCTGCGGAAACTCTACAATGTGGTATGTATTTGCACTATATTATGCACTAACGGCATTGTAAGACGAGTTTTCGTTCTATTAGATTTCGATACTTAAAATTTTGAATCCATCAAACAACGATGACGACGAGAACCCCATCAATGATGACTTGGAGTGTGCTTCACGTCAACTCGTGCGCCATGTGTGCGTGGCACTCAAACGCTACATGGAGAGTCACCTCTTCTACAAGTACAATAACTTCATGCGTTCGCAATGCCTGTTTTCCAACGAGTTCTCGCAGCATAATGTCACCAAAGGCGCCAAACTGACCCTGGAGCAGATCAGCGAACAAGTACGCACTTTACAGGAGAACACATCGGTGCGCGCACATTGGGCGCCCGTGGACAAGCTATTGAAAGTGAGCGGCATAACGCTGCTGCTGAAAATCATAGCACTCTCCTACGACTGGAACAACAGCGTCAGGTATGTTTGTAGTAAATTCCTTAAAAAAATTTTTTTTTTTTTTTTTTTTCTTGAAAAACATTTCCAAAAGTGCAATATTAATGACCAGTCCGTTTTAGATCCGAAATAGTGCGCTCCTCATTGGATGTGCTGTCCATATGCTGTGTCATACCGCGCGTATTCCAGGTCTATTGCGAGCGCTTGGATGTGCCGGATAGCGCCGGTGCCTCAGGTATTTACTTCATATTGGCTGCTGCTTCGGGCGATATCACGGCAGACGCAGATGTGCAAAAATCGGCTTTGGCCGTCTTGGTCCATTGCGTCTGCGCCCCACTATCAAGGGTGAGCTTAGCTCTATAAAGTTAGAATAAAAATCTTACATATCATACGTTGTCTTACAGAAGGAACCAAATACCGCTTTGAAAGTGTTCCACTCATCATCCAAGGTATGCTTAAATACAGCAACAATATTACAGTTACATTTTAAAGGCTTCTTTTGTCTTGCAGAAAGAGCCAACTAGCGCCGGGAAAGCGCTCAATTCTTCCAAGCGCAACAGACCAGCAAATCGCTATTGCGAAGAGCTAATCGAGAAGGTGTGGGAGTCGGTGTGCTCCAACAACGGCATTATTATATTGCTCTCGTTGATGCAAATCAAAGCGCCCATCACCGATGCGGACTGCATACGTGGCATGGCCTGTCGCGCTTTGGCAGGCCTGGCACGCTCCGAGCGCGTGGGCCAAATCGTCGGAAAACTAACACTCTTTTCAAACGGCCAGATACAGACGCTAATGCGCGATCCCATACTGCAGGAGAAACGCGCCGAGCATGTCTTATTTCAGAAGTACGCCATCGAGCTCGTTGAACGCGTCTCGGGCAAAACAAAACCCATCTCCAACAAAATGGATCCCTCACTCGCCAACATACACAAAGCCAATGTAATTGCGCAAACGAAGATCCAGTATAACGAGCAGCAGCTTTACCAGCTAATACACGACCATCTGGAATCGAAGGGTCTGCTACAGACGGCGCAAATGCTGCAAAAGGAGGCGGGTCTGCCGCAGGTCTCGGCGAACACGACGAAGAGCTTCCACCAATCGCCGTTCGACTACAAAGTGCTGCCTTCATCAACGGTGCGCCAGCGCCTGCGCAGCCGCATGCAAGACGTCAACAATGCCATACAGAGCTTAGCGAATTCAACCACCAGCGACCAGCAGCAACTGAACAGCAGCGTAACGCTGGACGAGCTGCCGAGCAGCAGCAGCGCGGTAACACCCATTAAATTGGTGAAAAAGTCGGAGAAAATCAACAGCAGCGCAAGCAGCGCCAGCGCCTTGGCCATTGCGAATGCGAATGCACAGCGTTCGTTGCAAAAGCAAATCTCCTCACTGCCAGAGGACGTGCGTTCGGAGAGCGGCTCGCCGCCGCCGCAACACGGCAACCAGACGGGCATCACGCTGGGCACCATCGTCACCGAGTATCTCACGAATCAGCATGCCCTGTGCAACAACCCGATGACCACGTGTCCACAATTCGACCTATTCACGCCACACAAGTGCCCGGACCCCAAGCCCAATCGCTCGGGCGATAATCTGAATTTAACAGCGCGCATCTTCAAAGCGCAAGCCGGCTACAACACAGCGCGCCTGGATCGACGCTATGTGCATTCGAACTTCGCGCCTTGGCGTTCGGTGCGTTCAAACGACTTTCCCTCGCTGCAGTTCTCCACGTGTGAGATTGTGTCGCCCTCTAAACTGCTGCTCGTCGGCACGCACCGCGGCGAGGTGAAAGCATTCAATCTGTCCACCGGCACAGAGGTCTTCTCGTCCACCTGCCACGGTTATGTGGTCGATTCCATCATTTCGAACCGCGCTGGCGACCTGGTGCTGACCTCGTGCTCTTGGCGCTCGCCGCTCAGCGTGCTCTGGTCTATACAACATAACGAGTTCGCGACGAAGCTCAGCTTTGGCGACGACTACTATTGCGAATTCAACAACCTGACGCAGGACAAAGTGCTCGGCACGCAAAATGACGTGAGTCCAGTACTTTTGATTAAATTTTTGACTTTCTTAAATTTAACTTTGGTTCTTTCCAATTTATGCATAGTGCGCCATCATTTACGACATAAATACGGGAAATAAGATTTCCACCTTCACACCAACGCTCAGCAACCAGTATGTGAAGAACCGTGCCACTTTCTGTCCCACCGACGAACTCATTCTGTCAGGTAAGTTCCACGCCGCGCTCAAAGGTTCGTCCTAAACACTAACGGTCTCGGCTTTCAGATGGCGTCTTGTGGGATGTGCGTTCCGGCAAGGAGATACACAAGTTCGACAAGCTCAATCAATGTCTTTCCGGCGTATTCCATCCGAATGGTTTGGAGGTATTGTGTCCCCTTATTATTTCTATTCCTTATTCGTTCACATCTAACCGACTAACCGCTTTGGATTGCAGATCATTTCAAACACCGAAGTGTGGGATCTGCGCACATTCCATCTGCTGCAGACGGTACCAGTGCTGGATCAGTGTTTCCTGAAATTCTCGCCCATGCGCGTCATCTACAGCTACAACGCGGAAGCGTCCGATGAGCGCATCGATGCGATGCTGGAGGAATTGCCCGCCTGCGAGACCAGCTTTAAGGTCCTGGACGCGTACGACTACTCATCGATATCGACGATAGACGTGCGACGCGGCATCTACGACATGAGCATTAGCGATAATGGCAGTCTGATTGCGCTGGTGGAGAACCAGCCGGCGTTCGACTCGCGGCCGGAGACGTTCGTGAAAATCTATGCTGTGGGCATGAAGAAGGTCGAGAATCAAGATGAGGTGCGTCATGGCGACGCGTCAGGCATGGGCGTCGGCGTCGGTAATGACGCAAGTAATAGCGCCGAACGTGCGGCGGCGCATGCGGACGCTGACGACTATGACGACGACGACAATAACGCCATTATAAATATTGATGTTGACGACGATGATGATGGTGGTGGTGGTGGTGGTGGTGGTGTAGGAGGAGCAGGTGGCGGTGGCGGTAGAGGCCCTCCTCCTGCACCTGCACGCAACCAGAACGACGATGACGATAACGCCGACGCAGTTAACAATCGTCGGGCCGGTGATCATATTCGTCGTTTTGGACGCATACGCGAAATCAATATCGACATCGACGCAAGTCGGCGACACAACGGCGGCAGCGGTAGCGGCGGCGGTGGTGAAGAGATCATCGTGAGCTTTCGCGGCTCAGCGTTGCCCGCGGCCGCCAGTGGCAATGGCGGCGTCGGTGTAATGATCGGTCGCGGTAGCAATGGTCATGCTGCGCCACGTCCCAGTGCCGCTGGCGGTGCACGCAGCGCCAGATTAGCACCAGCTGCAGCAGCAGCCTCAGGCAGAGGTGGTGCGGGTAGTAATGCGTTCCGCACCAATCGCAACAACCGAGCTGTTGCAGGCCGAGCGATCGGCGGTGGTGCCGGCGGCGGCGTTGGCGGCGGCGTCGGCGGAGCCCTGGCTGTTAATGGCAACACGCTGCGCGCCGGCCTCGGCGCTGGGATTGACGCAGCAGCACAAGACCTCATCGATGCGATTATGAATAATTGGTTATCTCTGCTTTCAGGAAGATGATGAAGAGCCTGAGTCTGATGAGGACGGTTCGGACAGCGATTCAACAGACAGTGAGTGCCACACATACAGTTATGCGGCGTTGCGAATAATAACTAATTTTGTTTTACAGTTTTTGATATGAGCGAAGGTCAGCTTCGTGTTCGGCGACGCAATCGTTCGGACGGCGATGACGACGACGACGACGAAGATATGGACAGCGATGATGACAGCGACAACAACGACGGTGATGACGACGACAATGATGGTTGGGTAGACGTCAACTCACATTCGTCCATGAGCGATGACAACGACGACGGCGACGACAATGAGCAAGCTCAGCGCGAATCGTCCTCGTCCGATGATGAGATTATGGAAATACATTTTCGGCCTTTCTAGAAACTGTCCCACAAGTCGCTGTCCATTGTACTAGGAGTATACTAAACAAAAATGCTCGCGAAACCAATGCAAAAATGCATGCAAACTTTCCACGATCTGTTGATGCGCCTAAACGCCTAACGTTTGAAGCAAAAGCGAAGCAGTTCTAATCTTAATTTTGTTCTGGAAACAATAGTGATTTATTTATTAATAATACAACAATAACAACAACAGATGCTAGAAAGACAACCACAATTGAAAGAGCAAAGCAGAATTTTTGTTTATCCACTTGTACTATAAGTTTTCACTACATCAGTTACCGTGTAAAGTAGTTAGCCTCATCGAAATACAGAAACAAAGCAAAGCGATACACAAACGCATAAAGCCGCGAACCGAGCGCGCAATAGTAAATTGGAAATGCATAAATTTTTGTGTTCAACTTTTTTTCTATACTGAAAGATTATATTTTTTATAGTTGTAAAGTACCGTAGCGCGCACCGATTTTTGTATTTAAATTTTCTTAGCAAGTAAATACAAAGAAAAAAAAAAACAAAAATATAAATTCTTCGTTCCTTTTGGCATGTTCAACTACCCAATCGGCTTGAAAGCCGATATTAAAAAACACAAAAAACAAAAATGTCGTTTGCAATGTTTCTCTTCTTCGATGTTCTATTTTAATTATTAGAATATTTGATTATTACTTTTTTTATTATATGTTATACTGTTTGTTTCAAAACATAATTATTATATAAGACGCGTAAATGATATTTCATTGTAACAATTGTAATTGTAATGCGCATGCGCGTCAGTTTATTACTGCATTTCTTTTTTGTAAGAACTTAAAAAAAAACCAACAAAACAAAAAAAAAATATCGAAATAAAATTATATATTGTATGTAAATAAAAGGAAATTGAAATTATCCATGCTATTCGCATAACTAACGGTTGTTAAGTTAACGGTGAACAATCGTATTCATCAATCATAATCTCAGATGTTTCTAAAAACTTGTTTTTTATAAACATTTTTTTTTTTTTGTTTATGTTTAAAGCTTATGCTTACCCATGCTAAAACATTAACATTTTTTTGTTGAAGTAAAAGTAATATTTTGGCAACCTTTTCATTGTGTATTATATAT
>NW_017536741.1:1721471-1759459 GCF_001853355.1 Bactrocera latifrons | reverse complement strand
TTTCTTTTCAAACAATCTAACACATTTTTTATTTATAAAATTATATTTTTGAAAAAAAACAGACAAATACAATTTAATACTTTATTTTATTGTTTAAAATCAAGCTCGAGCTTATCACTATATAAATTAGACTATTTTATGACATTACGAACATTTTTACCGCTAACTTACGCATCTGCATACTTTAAATATTTATTTTTACATTTAATTAAATTAAATTATATTAATATTTAACAAGTGGCCGTGCCTCCTGATTACTACTTTCCATGTTGTGGTTTCTGGTCCACCTTAAGCGCCCATTGATTTCGCCTTTTGTAACCTACGATGGAAAAAAGTATGAGATTAAATGATGTACCGTTAGGTTGTCTCAAAATCGGTAAGCGGTGGACTTACTTCCTTCTCAACACCTTTAGCACTATTGCACCCTCGCGCACATCCTTGAACAGGCGTATGGTTTCAGCGTGGCTCATGCCCTGCACCGAGGTGCCATTGATTTCGACTATTTCATCGCCTGAGAGCGCAAAATGAGGATATTTTAAACTCAAAATATAATTCATATACAAAAAGAAATATTTGAAGCGCTCAGCTTGACTTACCCGCCTGCAGTGTGCCATCGTCCGCCGCTTGCCCCGAAGGGAATACAGTCTTTACGAAAATACCCATATTGCCTTTTGGCGAGTCACGTCCGCCCACAATGCTGAAACCCAGCGATTTCATGCCGTGCCCCTTGAAGAAAGTGATGGTCTTCGGGGTTGAGCGGCTGGCGCCTGCGAAAATAATAACAAACAAATTTAATGCTTTTGAATGTTAGAAGAAGCCGTCTTGTAGGCTTTAATAAATTAAGATTTACGAAAAAGTAAGAAACTCGCACTCCCTGCACCGTCATCGGCTATGATTCGGCGTTGCTTGCGGCCTCGCTAGATTTTCAGCTCAAATTTTGGCACACGCCACTCTACCAGGCGAACAGAGTCAGCAGCAAGCAAATGCTGGCGCCAAACAAATGAAAAGTGTTGCCTGCTTTCAGGCGTTATGAGACGCCAGCCTATCACAGGCACAGGGTGATGCAGAGAGTGGGATTTTTATATTTCCTTCAGGCAATTTTATGCTTTTCGACCATTTTTTATTGCGTTTGTTAGTGCTTAGCAACCAATTAGGTATTTATTAGTAGCGAAAATATTACGAGTTCGAAGAGAATTCAGACAAAAGGTTAGAAGCAAAAATGGCCAGCGATTAAATGCATTTTTAATTAAAATATGTTTAAAAAAATGTATTACTGACTATTGTTTAAGGTATTTAAATCAGTAAATAAATATTCTCACGCGGCTCTTGCTGTTTATAAGAGGTCTAACTCAGCATTGCTGGACCCTGATAAGTACAAATCTCAATATTTTCAGAAACTTTCGTGGCATCAAAAAAATAATTAAATTAAACACTCCCCCCTCCGACTGCCAACTCACCGTCGCTCATCGAAGCGCGAATGACTTCGGCCATTTCTTCGTCGCGGATTGTTAGTTTCGCCGCGGGCAATGAAGGGCGATGATATTGCAATGAATGTGTGGCCGCAGCTTTTGCACTTGTTGTTGTATTCGAATTCGAACTCGCACTGGTTAAGGCTGTGGGCATAGAAGTTGATGGTATGGTTAAATGTTGTTGATATAAATGTGAAGGCGTTGCGTGATGTCGCTGCTGGTGGTGTGGTTGTTGTACGGTTAAGTTTTGGTGTTGTTGTTGGTAAGAAATGAGGTGAATAGGATTAACATTTGTATTAGTGTTATTAGTGAGATCAGGCGACGTTTGTTGTTGTTGTTGTTGCTGCTGTTGTTGTCTGCGCTGTTGACGCACATCATCGTCGGTGGTGTTGCTATCAGCGCCACTTGCAGGCGCTCTGCTGGCCACTGACGTCGCCCTTTGTGTTGTTGTTGGTGTAGCGGTGCTTGTTGTTGTTTGTGTTTTAGTATTATTTGTACTATTAGTGGCTTTGGAGTTTTGGTAATTACTGTTATTGTTATTAGCGGTAGCTGTTGTTGCTGTTAGTCTGCCGCCCTCGGTGGCGCCACCGGTAGGCGGCTGTATGAATAGACTCAAGCGCGACGAGCTGAGACGCGAATGCGCAAACCGCAGCGAACGATAATGCGAATTGGACAGGTTGATGGAGTTGCGCGTGTAGTGCGTGCGCGACGGAAACGCCGCCGCCTGTTGTTGCGACTGGCCGCCCGCACCATCGACAGTATCCAAAAATGCAGCGGCGGCCAGTGGCGCCGACGCACCATAGGTCAGCGACGCACTACGATTGCCCGCGGCGCGTCCACAACCTGTCAGTAGCTCGTCCTGTGACTGCTGTTGGTGAAGTTGCTGTTGCTGCTGAACGCGCAGCAATGCCGCGCCCTCAGAGCAGCGCTTGCGCGCCAACAGCTGCCACTTTTCATCGTCACTGATCGTGTGCGTCGATAGCGATATGCTGGACGCGCGATTCGCATACACCGGCGTGTACTCGGCGCTGGCATTGTACAGCGGCGTCAGCTCGAGATTGCGTTGCCCCGACGAGGAACGCGCGCGTCGCCTTATGTGTTCGGCCGCAAACTCACCACCATTTGCCGTTGTATCCATGGAGTGACGCGGTGTGGAGCAGCGCCTATGTTGCATTAGTGGCATTGGCGTGGGCATCGAGCTCAGCGAATGCATTGTCGTTACGCTGGCCAGTGAACGCGCGTCATCGTCCACATCCAGCTCACTAGCGGTGGCGTCCAGTACCGCGGATGATGGTCGCCGCTTCTGACGCTCATCCTCACTCTCCAACGCCATCTGTAGACTTTGCAGATCATAGTTTATGCTGTCCGTGCTCTGCGTGCGCTGCGTATAGCTGAGCCGCTTACGGGCGCGTGCCAAATACTCGCTTTGCGGATTGGCTGTGGGCGGCGCTGAGGCAGGCGCTGGTTCGTTGCCACCATGCAACGATAGCATTGAGTTGTATGTCTGTCCAGCGCTGCCGTCAATTTTTATTTTTGTATAAAAATCGGTGACGGTGGCGATCTCGTCGTGCGCAATCACCAAGTCGATGCAATTGTTGACGAATGTCGACAGCAGACGCTGCACGTCGCCGAAGGACTGCATGCCACGCAAATGCTTACCGTTCACATTGACAATTTCGTCTCCAATGCGCAGGCGGCCATCTCTGTGGATGAGAGAGAAAGGGTAACGATTACTGAACTTGTGATATCATTTGTCTACTACAACAAAAAATTAAAATTCTTTCAAGTTTACTTACTTTTGCGCCATGCCATACGGATCGATCTCGACTATCAGGTAACGGTATTGCTGCTCATTTGCCGAGGTCATCACAGTCTTCGGCGACAAAACCAATCCAATGCAGTCTTCCTGGCACTTACGCTCCAACTTGATTTGGCGGAAACGCCGACGTATGGTCTCCGTCTCATAGTCATAGTTGTAGCCGCCCAGCGACACGGAACCACTTGTCGTGCTGCATATGCTACTGCTGCGCAGACCGCCACAACCGACGCCACTTTCGGAGGAGGTTAGTGAAATCAGCGAGTTCCGCTTCAACGTACCCGACGCAATAGATTCCGTATCTCCACTGGAGATACCAAGATTATTGCCCAGCAGTTGTGTGTTCGTGTTATTGCCGAGGTAAATAACACTGCCACATGCACTTTCGCTGCTTCCAACACTGCTGTTGTTGGCAACGCCAC
This sequence comes from Bactrocera latifrons, assembly GCF_001853355.1. NCBI lineage: Eukaryota > Metazoa > Arthropoda > Insecta > Diptera > Tephritidae > Bactrocera > Bactrocera latifrons. Next base: position 1,755,752 of record NW_017536741.1, on the reverse strand, counting down.
CCCCAACAACACCGACGCCGCCGCCGCCACCTCCGTCACTGTCGTAACCCGACTCGTTCGAACTTAGACAACTACTTAATCTTTGGTAAAGTGGTTCCCAGTCCTTGGAGGAGAGGCTGTTGTTGCGCGACACCAGCACCTCGCCGTTCACATACACACCATTGCAAGCGCTGGCACCGACGGCAGCCGTGGTCTGCTGTGGCGAGCAATTGCTGATCGCACTGTCGTCCGACGAGTAGCGCTTGATCAGGGCGCCATTCCGATAAATCACCTTTTGCTGGTGATTTGGAGAAGTGCTTGCCAGCGATATGGCGTCCAAAGTGCCATCGGCCAACGTCGTTACATCACTGGGTAGCATTGACGTGGAGTTCCGATGCTGCGGCGTTGGTGAGCGTTGCTGGCCCGCTTGCATATACTGCACCGCCGCCTGGTGCAGCGCTTGTAAGCCGCCAGTGTCCATTGTATGCAGACTGCTGAGTGATGGTTGCTTCATCACCGAACCGCCATTTTCTTCCGGCAAAACGGAGAGTCGCGAACGTAGAAATGCGTAGGGAAAAGCGCCACGTCGGTTTGTGGATTCCTGACCGGCCGCGCCACCCTGACCTGTAGCACTGGTCTGCGTTTGTGCGCTCAGCGTTGCGTCATCGCCATTCGGTGAGTTGCTCGTGCCTACTTTGGCGATGTCATCGCAGCTGCTCGATTTCAGATTTGTTGCTGCGTTTGCGATGCCCTTCGGCAACTTGCTCTGGCGATTGTTGGCCAAGTTCAGACCCTCCGTGGGATCGTCACATTTGATGTACGATGAGCTGGTCAGCTGACTAGTGGAACTGCTGCGGTATAGATTGCTGCCGGTCGAGCCGCTCGGTTCGGCGGCTTTAATCAGGTTGTGTGACTTGTGATTGAGCATGCCGGTAGAGCCGATGCGATGGAAGAAGTTCTTGATCGCCTTCTGTGAACGCTGCTGCGCGTTCGACTGCGTCGGCGTGCTCGTCTGTGCACTGCTGGTGTGGCCGCTGTGCTCCTTCGCTTTGTCTTGCTTTTGTTGGCTTTTATTATGCGCCTCGCCATTTTGCAATTGTTGTTGTTCCTGCGTCTTGTTTTGTTGTTCTCTTTGTTCTTTCTTTTGTTGCTGTTTGATGGTCTCGATGGGTCCAGATTTGCATTTCTTCAGCGTGTGCGTCTGATAGTTGTCCTTGGCATTATCATTGTTATTGTTGTTGTTATGTGTGGTTGTGTGAAACAAGGAACGCAGGTCTGTGTGTGATTTATGTGTGTTGGTGGTGTCGCTACGCTTCAATATATCCAGCTTGCGGCCCATGCGCTTGCCCCACGTGAAGACTGGAAGGAGAAGAGTTAAAAATATGAGAATTCAAGGAGCAAACGACAGACTATAAACAAATGAGATCAAAATAAATAAAGTCCTTATTATCGCGGTAAAAAAGCTCAGAAAATGTCACGTCAGCAACATTTCCTACAAATGCTGCGACACACAGTCTCCAAACTGCGGAAGTAAATCCAGAATGCGAATGAGAGGCGAATTTAAGCTACCGGAATACTTCATTTCTTGCACAAAATTAGTATGCACAGAGAGTGAAGGAGGACCAAACCTCTAAATCATCTTTTTTTATTCAAGTTTTGTCCAGCCAAAGACGAAAAACCGATCTCAGCTTCTAAATTATTCGATTCGATTTTACGTTCCTTTGATTCCCGCCTTCCTCTCCTACCATTCATCAAAGTAGAGCGTCTTGCGAACCGACCCATATAGCTGACCTAATTCAACAGCCCGCTAATCACACAGAATTCAAGCAAGCCAGGAGACATTAGACCGCCTACTACTTAACTCCGACGCTAGTTCAGCGCGGCTGCCCCACAAGCTCCTCCACACCTCTCCATTCTAATTTTATCTTTGGCATCCAATCTAATTTCGAACGACTACAACAGCGATTAGCCGCTGGTTAAATGTTGAACGGCTTCTGAAAGTACACCATACACCGCCCCCGAAGCGAAGACGGCGCAGGCAGCGCAGGCAGCGCAGGGAAGCAACAAGTAAGCGTCTATAAAATGTATACAATTTGAATATTCAAATCTCTTTGCGCCGCCAGTAAACAATCACAAAACTGCTCAGGTATTGGTGCGCTTTCCTTGTGCGGATACATGCCGTTGGTCGCGTGGGTCGTGGTGGGACTATTAATTATGTTGCAGCCGTCATTGGCTAGCAGGCAGCGGCGTACAAAATAATTGACGCTTGTAAATGAAACAATGCGCGGCATTAAAAACAGAGAAAAAACAACGAGAAGAGACTCTTATAGACAAACAAGCGGCATAAGTCCGAGAGGAACTGCTTAACTGGCTGCATGATGGCTCGACCGCCTGCGCGCACCCACTTAGAAATGTTTAATGCCAAAACAATTTGTTGTTGTACGGCTGGGGACGATGCAGCTTAACGAAAACTAAATCGCAGCTGTCGCAGCTTGTTGCTGTGCCGTCGTTTTTTTTTTTTTTTTTTTTTTTTTGGTTTTTTGATTTGCATCATTTTGGTCTACCACTTTTTGCCATTTTTACGCCAGAAACATTATTCCATCAGTTTAAAACCTTTATGGTTTCTCTGCGAAAAACTGCGACAAGTAATTTTCACAGGCTTATTTTGAAGCCAACTTTACTCCATTAAGTGAGTTCCGCATTGACCGAAACAAATGGTAGTCCGATGATGCAAGGTCAGCGCTATATGGTGGATGCATCAAAACTTCCCAGCCAAGCTCTGCCAGTCTTTGACGAGTGATCAAAGATAAGTGTGGTCTAGCCCTGTCCTGATGGAAGACGAAACCCATTCTGTTGATCAGTTCTGGCCCTTTTTTTTGATTGCTTGCTTCAATCTCATCAGCTGTTGATAGTAAAATGTATAATCAAACGTTCGACAGGCTGGAGCAGCTTATAGCGGTTAATTCCTTTCCAATCCCAACAAACACTCAGCATAAGCTTCCGAGGCATCAATCCTGGCTTTGCGACCATTTGTTGAGCTTCATTGTATTTGGGTCGTGAGATTTTTCGCACATTATTGTCCTATTTGATCCACTTTTCGTCTCCCGTTACCATTCGCTTCAGAAATGGTTCAATTTCATTTCGTTTCAGCAAAGAATCGCAGATGTTAATTCGGTCCATACAAATTTTCACAGACAATTCAAGTGGTACCCAAACAGCGAGCGTCTTTTTGTGCCAGCCCCTTTTAATTGGTTCAAAATCTTTTGATGATGAATGTTAAATGCCTGAGCGATGACATGGTTGCTTATGTGACGGTGCTGGTTAATATTCTCCATAACTTCATCGACTTTTTCAAAGATAGGTCGACCAGAACAGAGATGTGGAAGATGCACACATCGCAATTTCCAGAACGGAAGCGAGCGAACCATTGTTGTGCTATACGAACACCAGGGTTAATGCAGCACTTAAATTTTTTTTTTTTTGGAACTCTATAAAAGTATACAAACAAATTACTTGCTGGCAGCAAAGCTTTGAGTGTACGACACCACTGTACGCCTTTGGAATTTAAAGCCACGTGACACAGCAACAAATCATAAATAATAAAATACACTTTTATCGCCTGAAAAAAAGCAAGGCTATCAAAAGCCGTGCGGTGTTCGCAAGCGAAATTGTCGATTATGTTGCATGCGCCTGTATGGCTCTGAGACACAGCTGCGAGCGGCAAAAATCCAGTATTCAGAATGGCAAATACATACTTAGACACATGTATAATGGCGGCAAGCCGACGCTGCTTGCCATGCCACACAACAAATTGTTGTTTTGTTAGCGCTGCTCTACATTCGCTATTGATAGGCGCGACGCAGAGCACACTTCAACTCACACTTTTATACGGACACACACACACGCAAGCACGCTCGTCGGACGCTTAGCCGCCTGCAGACTTCAAAAACATTGGCTTAGTGGAAGCCGCAACAATGCTGCGCTTAGCGCAACACATTGGCTTGACTGCCTGTCGGCGCGTTGCTTGTTGGCGTGCACTTCGTCCTGCCGCGCTCATTTTTCCGTTAAGCCGCCAACACAAACGCTGCGTTTGCGCGCATTCCTGTTAGTCGGAAGACCATTTTATGCCAATTTTTTATCTCGCTTTTGTGCTCTTCATCAAATCAATGCCATTTGTTGCTGCCAATTTCATTTACATATAAAACTTCGATGTGCCGCATACAAGCATAGCGGCGGTCTGCATGCGCAGTTGGCAGTTGGCGCCTTGGCGCACCGCATCCCTTGCGGTTACTTGGGCGGCTTCTTACAAGCTCCAAAAGTGCCGCTCATTCATCGGCCTGTCCGTCGCTTGCTTTGCCACACCGCACCGCCTTTGACCGCATGCGCAGCACGTGTCCGCTATGATTACTTTTGCTATTGGCGCACATTTAGCATTAGTTGCTTGTTATTATTATTATTATGTATTGATGTTGTTGTTCTTGTTCTTTGCATTCTTGCTGTTGTTACTATTGCTGTATGTTAGCGACTTGGGCTGTGTGGCGTTCGTGTGGCGCATTGGTGTCATCGTTGCAATTGTCTGTTGGCTTCTAATTTAATACTGATTGCTGTTGATGGCAATGGCGGTGTGATGTTGCCCCATACTAGTTATAGCTGTCGTTTGTCAGTGTTCTACGTGTTGTTGCTGTTGTTGCGTTGTTCCTATTATTTGCTTGCCGTATTGCCATTGGCGTCCGCTGGGTGTTGCATTCCAACCACTCAATCGGACTAAACCAATCGTTGAAGTGGAAGTGTAATTGCACAAATTATATTGAAAGTTTTGTTAGCAGCTTTGCTGTTTTGTTGTTGCTTACAAACAAAACCGAAGAATTTACTACCGTTGTTGGCGTTGAAGTGTGAGCAATTGTTGCTAGTGATTTAAATTATTGTGTTGCAAAGTGGTGCGGAGAAATCAGAGGCATATTTTTCTGATGCCTTTGGACTGACAGAAAATGTTTTGATGAGGAGCGAGAGAGAAATTGAGTTATAAATTTTGTGCACAAGATATTCCAACCGATCTCTATTAACCAATATTCACTACCCTCCATAAATAAGCTGACAGAAAAGCTTCGAAAAAAAGAACTAAAGACCAAAGCGATCGACCCATGTTTTATGCTCCCACATCAGTCGGATCTACGTAACCGAAACGCACCAGAACTCTGATGCAACAACAACAACTCATGTTTTATGGGGTCGTGGTCTGGTGGAGAGTACATCGTTTAAATTTCTTACAATTTAGATTACTACATCATGCAACCTTCTGCTGACGGTTCCTTATCTGCTTGCACACTTGCTTTGTTTGCGGTGTGAAGCCTTTGGAGGCGAAGTACGGTGAGCCTTTTCACGGATGGATCGAAGTCAAAACGGAGGGTAAGAGATGGAGTCTTTTTCGATAGCTAACCTCAACACCAGCTTCAGATTACCAGACCACTGCAGCGTCTTCGAGCAAAGGAGACCTCTAGGTCATAGTAGATGCACTGCTTCGAAGTGCAGCTTCCTTCAAAGAGGTGTGCATTCCCTCCGACAGTCAAGCAGCTATACTGGCTTTCAGCTTGTTGATTTGCACTCAAAACTAGTCAAGCTGTGCATGACTTCGTTAAAAATAGCTTTAAGCTCCCTTCATATTAGACTTTACGGTCACAACGGTATCGACGAAAACTGCAAAGCCGATGAGCTCGCAAAGGGTGCCCTTTGCTCCACCACCTTTATCAATTTGTTGTAAGCTTAAAACGTCGATGTGTGAGGATCTGGTGATCGACTTTTAGGAGTTTATGGTTGCCACAAAGGAAAAATATATGTCCAAGTGAGATCCTACGATTTTGGATCAACTCTACAACCTAACCTAACCAATCCGGGCCAATTTCTTGTTTATTTCCTGGAACTTCTTTTCGGATTGGATAATGTGTCGTTCGTTTTATATAAAGAAAGAAGTGGCTGAGGGTCAATCAGTAGATATAATAGGACAGAGCTCATAAGAGTTATAATATTTGGCATGCACACAAAACTATATTTAAAAGCAGGAATTGAATACACCATTCGTACACTCTGAACTTGCGCTCGTTAAAAATCATATTTATTTGCACTCCTTAAGTATTTACGAGTTAAAGTCACATATTAGGCACACACATGGCAATTTAAATAAATAATAATTAAATGAGAGGAATGTTACGAATGAAATACTTTCCGTTTGAGGGTCAAGCTTTCCAACGGTCCAAATGGTCTCCACAAGCAGCACAATAGTTTAAATATTTCGTGGCAATAAAATGCTAAAAGCCCTCGCTTAGCGTTCGGGAGCGGCGCACACGAGCTATCGCGTTACTTATTTACAAAGGCATTGCAGCGAATAAAAATTTCAAAAGTATTATTGTTGTGGCGAAAATTGAAGTGTTGCCCGTTTAAAAGAGTCGTGCAAGAATTCTTCACTTTCCAGCCGTGACTGGCCGCCACAGTCAGATGCTAAGATGTTCTGGTTACACATACAGAAACACATCTGCATTCTTCCCGGCAGGATAGTAGGCGTGTGGGTGGGCTTGTGCGCGACGCAGAGCAGTGGAGGTGAAAATCATAATTTGTGTATTGACAAAAAGTGGGCTTGACACGCGACACATTCGATCGTAATTTTCCAATTTCATTTGCCACAGTCCGAATTTAATACGTTTTGGTGGGCGTCGGTTATGCCTGGTGCGATTGGGAATGTGTGTAAACATACTTAGAGTTGTATGTATTGATGAAATGTACTATCACCGCGGCAGATGTGTACAATCTATCTATATATCTGTATATATCTCTGATAAAAGTGGAAAATTAGTGTGCGGCATTGAGCGCAGTGTCTGTTGCGTCAATTCTCGATACCAATTCCTTATTTACTACTTGATAAGTTTTCGCCAAAATCGGCAAGTTTGATTTGGAATACGAAAAGACATTTTCGACTACCCAATATATTGGTTAGTTCACTAAGTAATTTCGTTTGATGACAACAGCTGATCTTATCGCCCTTTTGCAGTCAACTTCACATTCAAACGCTCTAGACTTATATATTTGAAGAGCTGATTATAGTAAGTCTTGTTTCTCTTTTTTTTACATTTTTTGGAATAGTTCTTGTTTGGTGCACTATCGAAAATAGAAGATCGAAAGCAGCATTTTTGGCGTATTTTACGGTTATAAAATCAAAAGCGTAAAAATGCAGTTCAAGCAAGGCAAATATTAATACAATGTGTTGACCGAACAATGTTAAAATTGGTTTGAAAAATTTCGTTACGGAAATTTCCTTCTTGAGAATACATGAGGTCCTGGAAAGGTTTGTGAAGCAGATGAGGACAAAATAAAGCCGTTAGTTGTTGTAGCGGCAGAAAGCATTCCCGAAGTAATTTCGTGGCATGGTGCCGAGTTTAAAGTGCTTTGGTCGATGCAAATCGTCGAATAACAACTCGAGATATTGCACAAAGATTAAATTTGTCTAAAGCGACCGTTCAAAAGCTCACGGATCATCTAAGATTAATTTCGAATCTTGAAAATGTTCGACCAGAACGAACATCTGTGATTTGCTCATCAAACGTCAAAGTAGTTATCTCTTTTTCAAGTGATTTTGTTACTTTCAACGAAAAATTGGCCTATTGACTTATATTGCTGCAGAGAAGCCATTGACAAATGGTGGGGCCTCTCACCGAAAGAGGTCCTCTGGCTCTACGACAACATAGTCAAGCCCATTATGTTCTTTGGAGTCTTTATGTCTTGGAGCGCTCTAGCAAAGACCACACTTGCAAAGAAAATCGAGAGGTCCGCTCCAACCAGGGCACTTCAATACCATCTTACACATTGTGCCCCTAAACATCGTCGGTATTTTATAGCTGCGAAAATTGCTATCAGACTCAGAGAATCTGGGTTCTTAAAAGAGCACACATCTGAACACGCGGATATCCCCACACGCCTTGACTTCATAAATCGTCATAACTTGGATCATGGAGTCGCCAAACCGAACTCTGGCTACTCCTTCGAAGCCCATATACCGACGAGAGAGTTGTGGGTGGGAAGAAGCCGTTGGGGGAGAGGGACAGTGAGCTGCTTTACGTATGGGTCAAAGCTTGCTTATAAAGTGAAGTCTGCGAACATAATCAAAAGGCCAGCCTTTAACTACGACACGTATTTTGCCTCAAGGTCACCACATTTTGTATTGCCACACAGAGCTATTCATTTTGATATCACAACTGTGTTCAAATTTATAAAGCGCATATACTTTACTAAATTTTTTTTGGTAAATTTTTTTTTTTTGATTAAATTTTTTGATTAATTTTTTCTAATTAAATTGTTTTTAATTAACATTTTTATAATAAAAATTTATTTTTGGATAAAATTTCTTTTAAATTAAAATTTTTTTTTTACTACAATTTTTTAAAATTATTTGTAAGCCCACCTTTACTCATCAAACATTTGTTCTTCTTTTTTAAATAAGATTTTGCATGTTTATCACTTAAAGAGAACACTTGATTAGCTCCAAATTCAATATTTTGTTCCTCAATCGTGTGATCCGTTATCATATCCATGTCCATTATTGTTTTCAGCTTCGAACTGTCGTGTTTTGCGCACTTTTGTTGCGCTTGCTTCGGCCAAGGTCGCTTGGCACTTTTGACCTTGAGGCGCAGGCAGGGCGCTATGTGCTTAAGCTTCAAACGCATTTCAATTTCACAATCTCCGTTGAGTTCTTGAGGCTTTCGTTTGTTTTTATAAAGTTTTCGCTTGCAATTTGAATGTTTTTTAGCTGAAACATGTTCAATACTTTCATGTACTTTTCACTTGGTTATGTCTGCGTGGTTAAAACGAACGCGTACAACTGACGCGCCGCCGCCAAGCAAAGTGGCAAAAAGCCAGTGTGGCGGGTGATTTCGGATTCGGCTTTAAAAACTATGCAAAAATGAACTTTAAGAAATGAAAATGAAATACGAACTTGAGCACAGCTCAGCAAGCAAACTGGTTCGCCGCCTGATAAATGTTGCATGCGTGCATTGTATGCAAATTTTCGACGTCGCTGTTGGCACTCCGTGGTATATGCGCTTACTTAGTATGTGCAGCGCTGACGCGAGTTATTTTAATTTCCATTTAATTTGACTTAATTTCGAGCATTCGTAGTCGTCTGCATTTATGCGCGCAGGTAGACAAAGAAACATCGTACTTAAGTTGTTGTTGTTATTGCTGTTGCTATGCTTGTAACTAGTATCACTGCGTGTACATTTTTTTAATGTCTACAACAAAAGCTTATATTTTGCTTAAAAGCTGGTGCGCTCAATATCGACTTATCGGCGCTGAATTATTCAAACGCCAGGAAATACAATCAATTTTCTAGTAAAGCCAAATCTGCGCGTTTTTGTTGTCGTGCGACCCTCTGCCCAGGGAGATACTTTACTACGCGTTGACGGCCTTAATTTATATAAAATTACTCAGACGTAGCGTCTCGGCCCAAAACCTGCCAAGTTCGCGTGTCTCAACACAACTTTTATGTGCCTTTTTATCATCATCAAGTTCAACGCGCTCATATTTCATTTGGATGTTTTTTCTTCTTTTCTTATGTTTTTTGGTTTTAATTTTTGCACATTTTTTATTTCCATTATCAAAAATTCCATTTTTTCATCATCTCGCATAGCAAAAGTGTTAAGCTCACATTTGGCTCCAGGGCGCTGTCAAACATTCAAAATCAAAATATCTTTTCAATTGTTTTTTTTTTTTTTTGTTCGTTTTGCTTTGGCTACTGTATTATGTAATTACCGCTGATGCTTTTAATTTTTGATTGTAATTGACGGCTGAGGTTTGAAATGCTCATGGCTTTGTCAATAATTTCTTAAAGATTTATATATTTACGCTTAGTTATGATGGATACAGCTGTTTTGTGGAGTTGCCGGGTATTATGGACCGAGTATTTATTGCAAGAATTTAGAGACACGTTTAGTTCCAGGAGCTCGCTGGGCCTAGTGAGCCTAAGACTTCCGACATTTGTTGACCATGCTTGACTCTATCTTTGGCGACGATAAGGCTAGCAATGCTGCCTGGCTATAAGTGTATATAGTAGCTCTCTGTATCTTCTCATAGTTATCCAGTAGAACTCCAAAGCCTTCTCTATGCCTGTGATGTACATATTTCCGCTTGAAAGATACTGGCTGAGTTTGGTAGATGGATGGAGGGAGAGTTATCAATCACTCCGCAGTCAAGTTTGGACCCATCGGCATAGATTGAGATAGTATTCTATCCTTTTCTCCATTCACGTCTGCAAATCACTAATTTAATTCAACCTTGAGAGGATATAGTCTATTTCGACTTATTTTAAGCTAGTTCATTATGTCTCTACATTCATAACAGTCACATATGACTTAAAAGCCCCGGTAACCCATGCACATGTTATCGCTGGATACATTTGAAGGCCTGTGACTTCTTTGGCTTTTCGAATATGTGATAAGAGGAATTCATCATGAGTCCATTACAATCTATTTCTTCATTACAATTAAAAAAATTAATAAAATGAAAATGCTTCAACTACCCAGCTGGTATGAATTTGGTAAGAAAATATGGTGTGTCTCATGGGATAGAATTTGGATATCGCTTACCAAGGCATTCATTCAATTAGAGAAATTGATATAATTTTGTGGTATTGAAGTTAATTCTTTTGCCGCATATGTTGTATATTGTAAGAGCTAATAAATATTTGAAGCTTTCTGATTTCATAGCTTAACATACTACTATATACTACATACTACAACTATTTATTTTGATTCATTATAAAATCAAAGTCACAGCTGTGATAAGTATTTGCTAAATTTTTTGCCACTGCAAATTGATTGCCTAAATTTGACATGCAAATTCTTTTCCACAGTGGGATTTGTTTGTGTGCTAACGATGAATTAAGTGGCCTTTGCCAGCTTGTTAAATCAATATTTATATTGCCAGACTTGAATTATGAATTGTAGTGATTGGCGAGTAGCGATCTGTGTCAACACTGAGTTGAAGACGTGAAAAATAAAATTAATAAGTTATCAAAATACAAAATAAAGAAGAGAATCTCTTCCGCAATAAAATTGTTAATTTCTGGCAACAAAAATGTGGATAAATCTCAAGATTGTTTGACTTATTCTATTTTTATATTCAGATGACAACCGCTTGATGGCTTACTTTTATTTGCTGAACGATTTTTTTTTTATTATGTTATTTATTTATTATTTTTATTATTCATGAGGAACATATTATATAATATTTTTGATAAAAAAAAAGTTACTCAAATATAACTGACTTAACTCTCAACTGCGCTTGCCTCGATTTGTTTGTTTTGTATTATTGTAAAAAACACAGAATGATTTCTTTGTCTGCAGATCGCCACAGTTGATTGGCAAGAAAATTAAGGCAATTTGCAGTTAATAAAAGCACATGAGCAAAGAAGGCGCAACAGAGTGAAAGATCGAGTTAAACATACAAGAAATCCAATTTAAAAGCATAAAAGTAACAGAATAAAAAATAAACACATTTCTATGAATGTGTGTTAACAGAGCAAAGCTGGTGGTGAAATGCGCGCAGCAGTGAAGCAGTGATAGTGATGTGAGACACGAGAGCAGTTGCTGCAGCAAAAGGATTTTGTATAGAAAAGAGTGCATGTACAAAGTTAAGCTGAAATTTCAATTTATACGAGAAATTCTATACATATGAGTAAATGCAGAAGAAATTCAGTCTCTTTGTCACGCTCTATACGGGGCACTGTAGGCTCAGGAGGCCAAATTAGACATTGTATCTTGCGAAAACCGCCGGTTTTGCGACATCGAACAGTAAACTAAAAAAAAAAACAGCCGATTCTATTTTACCCAGCAGTTCCTAGAAGCAGGCTCAAGCCTCTGGGATTCATCTACGTGGAAAAGGATCACATCACCTCAGTCGCTGTCTGATTAAGTTAGGTTAATCTGGTAGGGCAATGAGCCACGCATAGACCAGTTTTGGACCTTTGCGATACCAGATGAAGTTCAGTTACTATGTCCACGTGGAGTAGTAATTATTTACGACGCCTGCGCCTGACGATGCCTGAATTTTAGCAGACTCTGTGGTCTCACTATCGATACCTCCTCCCGTGTATCATACCGTGGGGAACCCAGATGCCCACAGCGTAGTCTTAAAAATAAACGCAAGAGATGCTGCATTGTTTCCCTGGTGCCTTGTTCTAGACATATCGTGCAGTTTTCTAGATCTGTGGTGAAATATCACAAGAAATTTGCTATTCAAACAAAAAAAAAACAACAAAGCAAAAATATTGACTATTTCAGATGTTTTTTTTTTTCGCTGAAAATTATCACTTCCATGCGAGTACCGGATAAAAAGTGCACATCACTAACCACACAATCTGAACTGCAAACATATTTATGCATGTGTGTATGTGCTTATTACCACTAAATGTGTTTGTATTGGAAAGGAAACGGTAACAGAGCAATAAATGCAAAATAATAATCTTCACACTCGTACGTGATCGCAGCAACAAAAATAAGTGAATACATGTGTGTATTTCATAAATTGTAGAGAAATTTCAGATAATTTGTAGCGAGCAGAAATCAAAGAATATTCGCTGTTTCTTCGTGGTAAGCACATACTTACATACAAACAWGCAAAAATGCAGTTTTCGAAACTTGAGATTGCAAACATCCGTTCCACACTGTGCCCTTAAATAAAATACAGAATACTGCCGAAATTTGAATATTACAATATATAACAAGAACAATTCTCATTCAAGGCGCGTATAAATGTTGCTGAAATGGCGCGTGAGAAACAGTGCTGCGGTCGAGCGCCACCATGTGGTAAGCAATTAAAGCTATTTTGGTAAATACTTAATATAATAAAATTGAATTTTAAGTCTTTTACTTTAGTTGAAGTAGTTTTATAAAGAAATAGCTAAAATTCGATGCACTCTTATGCAACTCAGCTTTATTTTGTACTATTATGTGAGAGTATTGGTTAGTTTGTATGGCAGCTGGATAGTGGTCCGATCCGCACAATTTCTTCAGATATTGTATCATTACCTTAAATAATAATCCATGTCGATTTCTCTTGCAGACATATCCTCAAAAGAGTAAGTTTTCACACAAATACTTCAATCCAATAGTTCAGTTTGTAGGAAAGGTATACGCTGTAGTGATCTGATCTGAACAATTATTTCGGAGATTATATATTTTCTTCGGAAAGTAACCCATACAAAATTTTCTGAAGATATCTCAATAAATGAAAAAGTTTTCCATACAAACACTTGAATCCAATCGTTCAGTTTGTATGGGAGCCATATACTATAGTAGTCCAATATCGACCATTCCGACAAATGAGTAGCTTCTTGAGGAGTAAAGAACGGGTGCAAAATGTCAAATTGATATTCCAAAAACTGAGCGAATAGTTCGCATATATACCGACAGACTGACAGCTGGACATGGCGAAATCGGCTCAGCTCATCCTGCTGATCATTTATATACTATATTTTTTAAGATCTCTGACTTTTTTTTATATATTATAAACATCTTGGCAAAGTTAATATATAATATATGTATAATTATTGAAAAGTACTCACCATTTCTTGTGGCGCTATTGGCAGTTATGCACGCTGGAGTTGCTGTTGTTGTTGTAACGGATGTTGTTGAGGTCGTCGCTGCATTTGCAGTTGTCGTGCCGCCGTTTGAAGTGGTTTTCTTTTCGTCATCCAATATGACAACAGGCACTGCGGTGACCAATTGATAGTTGGGCAAATGACCTGAACGGAAAAGAAAGAAGCTTGTGGTTCAAAGAAGCGTGTGCATAAAACATAAGAGCTATTAATAATATTTTTTTTGGGTAATTTGAGTTCACTTTGATATCGCATTATCATAATTAATAAGCAAAGTATTTTATTTTCAGAAATTTTAAAACATAACCGTTAGTATTAGATCGAGATATGTATATACATACATGACTTCAGTTAAAATGCAAAATAACGTAACAACACTTTTCATAAATTTACACCCGAAAGAAAAACGGTATAATAGGACCACTCATATTGAAACAAAATTTGAGTTTTGGTTATAAAGTGGTTATATAGTGGTTATGTATTGGTTATGTATTGGTTATATCTGGCAGCGGAAGCTGGACATTTTATGCTACATATACAAATGATGTAGTGAATCGTAAGCAATGAAGCAATCCATTTCGATTTTTTGGATTATACGTTGTTTTGCATTTAAAAAGCCATAAACCGGGTTTAAGGCAATGTTTTTTAGGCATCATAAAATTTGTTTGTCAGTTTTTGAGATAGTCTAATGAAATTTAATTCGTAGCCACATTATCTATTGTATTGATCGGAATCGGTCAGACAGCTATATCACATATCTCCAATATAACCGATTATTCAGATTTTTTAAACATTGCTGACTCGAAACTGGTTTTAGACTCATAGTCCCTTAGGCAAAGTCGTGTAGAATGATCCACAACATATTTGTCGTTCACACGATTTTGTGGAAAAAGAAATCGACCCGCTCTAATATATATCTATACTCGCGTGGCAACACTTCAAGCTAACCCACATACAAAATGCGGTCTTTTATGACACCACTTACCGTTTGACGCCATCAGCGATATTGTTGAACCACTGCAACTCTTCATTGGTGTGACACCGCCACTGCCACCAGCGCCGCCACCACCCTTGTCGCCATTTGGCATCAATGAAATATTGTGGCAACTCGCATTTCTGCTTTTCTCGTAGATGCAGCTACTCGATGACGAGCTGTTACGCTGTTGCCCCAAAGTCTGCTGGCCGAGTTTTTGGTAATAATGTTGCGCTGTCGCAATATTACTGCTGCTGCCACCATAATTCACCAACAAAGTGTTGCTTTTGCACTTGCTGCCGCCTCCACCTCCACCGACGCCACCACTGCCATTTTGAAATAAGTGTGTGGTGCTATGATGTTGCTGCTGCTGTTGATGATGATGATGCAATCGCTGCAGCGCAGCATCATTCAGCGAAGCCACCGACAGCGCTGACGGTGTCTGACGTCCGCTGCTATTGTGGCTGCTGTAGTTGTGTGTGTAGCTGCCACCACCCGTGCCACCAACTGCGGCAGGTGAGTGCGTTTGTGTGGAGGCGCCACTATTGCTGGCGCTCAGCACGCCGACGCTGGTGGGTATGCGCGGTGTGGGCGTGTGGCTAGCGCTCAGATTCGTACAGCTCAGTATCATGACGGGCGAATCATGCAGATCGGGTAGCGACGATGAAATGGCTGTGCTGCCGGCGATGGTTTTGCTGAATTTGACGGCGCATGTTGTGGCGGTCGGTGTGGGTGTGGCGGTTTGTGTGCCGTTGTTATAGTGCTGCTGATATGATGGATGGATGCTGGTGGTGTTGCTGTTTGCGCTGCCAAATGTGTCGATGGACTTGCGTGTCTTGAAGAGGCGCATAATTTAGGCTGCCGGGCGGCGCAAGTAATTAATGCAATTCTTCAGTGATATGAATGAGCGGTTTTGATAGCCTTTTGTTTCTTTTTTTTTTGTTATAATCTCACGGCCACTGAAAAAAGAGGAAGAATTGAGGATGAAAATTATTGGTAGGTAATAACTGATGCTTAACAATATAGGTTATGTCAACTAAATTTAATACCAGTTATATTACCAGTTATTTTAAATTAGTTAGTTAATTTATTTTTTTTTTTTTTGATAATAAGTGACAGTCCATTAGATTGTACAGACTTTACGATAAACTAAAGTGTCAATGTAGCCAGGCTTGAGCCAGCGAGGCTAGCTCCCATACAAGCTTTCAATCAATTGCAAATATGCCTCCATGAAGGAATTTGTAATTTTCTAGCAAAACTCTCCGCTTTTAACACGCTTCGTACATATCCAAATTTATTCCCAAAAATGCGAAATTCCTCAACCGCAAAACTGTGCCGTCATGCCTGAGAACAGTGTACTTCCTTTGGCTGCATTTTCACAGCACGCAAATAAACACTCTCACCATTTTTTTGTGGAGCAAAAAAGTAAAAATTGAAAACGAAATTCTCATGAGAAAAAATGTTGCACATGCAACCAGGCGCGCAACCGGTGCGCAGAGTCATTGAACGACCTCAAACTGCAATCCCTTGCCGCTAAGCCGGCTGCCAGCGTCACTGAGCGCTGAGTTTAGTGCCCACCTTTTTGCATTATTAGGTCGATTGCTTTGCACCGCAATTCGGCGGTAATGGTCAGAGACCGCCAGCCGCAAACCGCATTGGTTCGTGCAACAGCACGGCATGCCACACAATTGTGGTAAGAATTTTGCGCTTTAATTTTCATTCTCAGACTACAATGCGCATTTTGTTTTTTACTTGTTGCATGCCGCAAGCGCCAGTGCACCGCATAGCGCTAAGCCGTGCCGCTACAACACCAGCACGTGCAACAATTTGTCTATGCTGCTGCTGCTGGCGTAGCAAGCGTTTACTTGCCGGCAGCTGTTTGGAATGCAACTCCTATTTTATATAGTTGCACTGCAGCGACGCCGACATAAGCATGCAACATATAGTATGCCACAAATTATACGAGCTCACTGCTGCAACCCGCTGCCACCTCAACATATCTCACTCCTCCTGGTTCTGTCTACTTTTTCGTGCGCTTTAGCATTTTATTATTTTACTTTTCATGAATGTAAACAAAATGGTGCAAAAAAGTCTTGTGGCAACACAAATCATTATGAATTTATTCCATGCCATGCTGTTGGCGCAGTTACTGCTACACACACACATACTCACCACACATACATAGTATGTAGGTATGAGGTGATTTTTTCACACCTATTTGCGGCTGCTGGCATTCCCTTTCTGTTTTGCGTTTATTTATTTCTCATATTCAATATCTAGGCACAAATGTAAAGTGTCTATATATGTGTGCGTGTGACCGCACTATTTGTTTATTTCCTTTTTCTTAGCGTGGTTAAGTTAGTTTTATTGCTGTGTTGAACTGGCAAGTCCGCATTCTTTCAAAGGTTGCCAACTTCAAAGTGAATTGTCCGTAACCGTGTCTGTATTTATTGCTGTGGTCTATATTATGCATGTTCAGCGTCCCCCCAAGAAAATTTTTCCAAGAAAAATTCTCAAAATTTTCTACAAGTTTACCATGATGTTTGTAACACCCCAAAAAAGAGTCAGAGACTCTCTAAAATAAGCTAAATGACTACTATACGAACTAGTTGTGAGATTCCGATCTGAAACTTCGTACCCGACGTTTTCTCCACAAGTAGTTGATCATGTGAACGGCCGATATTAGACCACTATAACATATAGTTGGCATAGAATTTGAACAATCGGCTTCAAGTGCTTATATGGAAAACTTTTTCAGTTGAAAATATATTTTCATGAAACATGACAAGGGCTTTTATCTAAAGCATAGATACAACCTCCGAAGAATATGTTGAGCACTATGTATATAATAATAGTTGTCATACAAACTTGCGAATCAAAGATCTTATAAGGAATCTTTTGTATTTGTGAGTATTGCTTGGATGCAACCGACGTTACCATTTTTTCTTGTTTCATAAGAATTCAGCTGAAGGTAAGGTTTTTCTTCCTATTATAGTGATTGGTTAAACCTTTTACACTGAGTTTCACAACAAAATAGATTAAACCTAGTAAATAACTTATATAACCGGTCGTATTTGCATGAGGACGTTGAAAGTTAAAACTGTTCCCAGTTCCTGTACGCTGCTACAGCTGTTCCTAGTCGAAATTGCTTAAACTTAACTTTATTTGGCGTTACCTATACTGTCTTAATTTATTTAAAAAAATATTTTATGAAAATTTATTATGTCATAAAACTATTCCCAGATTTAAGAACGTTAATAGTTCCGCCAATAAGCACTGTTTATACCAGAAAATTGTTCTAAATGTTTTCAGTAGATTAAAACTAGCGAATATCTTTTATAATTGGTCAAATTTGTACCGTTGGCTGTTTAAACTGTTCCTAGTTAAAAATAAACCTACTGTTGTTCCTAGTCAAAATTTCTCAAGTAGACTTTATTTGGCGTCAGCTATATTCACTTAGTTAAGTTAGAAAAAATATTTAATGAAAATTTATTATAACATAATTTCGGCATAAAGCATAGTTTAACTAGAGAATATTTTTAAATGTTTTGTTTATTACTAAAATTTGATTATTAGAACCACAAAAGTCTGTTCTTAGTCTATTTTTGTACATATTTTAATTTTTCTACATTATGCTCAAATTAAAATAAAAAATTTTAACCCTTTCCTTTCTTTATCAACTCCTCTTCACTGTTATAAATTTCCTAATGGCCAGCTCGCGCAGGAAATAATCTTTAATACTTCATCATTTACGTCTACGAACTGAGTTATGCCATATTTATGCATATACATATGTGTACCTTGCGGCAAGTGGCTTGCGGACTTGCCTACTTTGGCACAGGCAGCGCCAAAAACTCTCCCTCTCACTTCTGTTCTCACCCCATAAATTCCTAGTTTTGCCAAGGCACAATTTTTTATATTTTTACTTTTTGGTTTTCGCACTTTTGCTTGCCGTTTACCTGCTCTTTCCTTTTATTTGCTTGTTCGTCGCGCCAAGCATACGCATGCGCACATAACGTGGAAGCATTTGCACGCAAATTGCGTTGCGTTCGTTTTCCTTTGCAATGCGCCAGCACGCTAGCAATGTGGGCGTGCGCTGCTGCCGGCATTTTGTTGTAGTTCTAACGCAACCAACGCGGCTACACACTTAACTTGCCGGTTTAAATGCGGCAAATGTGGAATTTACAACATTCTTCTCTCTTCTCGACTTCATTATGTATATTTCTGTATAATTTTATGTACACATTTTTCTCTTTTTGACTCGGTGTCTTTTGCCTTTGTTGTGCCTGGAATTTCGTTTTGGGGACAACGTAACTGCGTTGCATTCTGAGGTCGTTTGGTGGTGGCTACTGCGCGCTGGTGCTGCTTTATGGCTGCTGTGGTTTATTTGTTGTTGCGTCATGGCTTTGGTATGCGATATGCGCATTATTAAGTCAATACTTAATCTAGGCGCTAGTTTGTAGTGGTGTGCATCAATGCAGTATAAAGCAATGTAGCTTTGGGCTGGAAATTGAAAGTGCTTACAAACAGCCGGCACGAGGCTTAAAAAATGGTAGGGAACTTTCTTAACAATGAAGACAAGCATGTGGGGTATGTGTTTTAGTTCTCCCTTTTGTAATTAGTCCTAAATGTGATAAAAAAAAGACTGTTCCCATTCCATACAACTGTTCCCACCTCATAAAGTGGTCCTTGAGAGCTTAAACACCCGCTACTACGCCTCCTAACGTCTTATTTCTAGTGAAATATTCCTCAAAATGAGATTTTTATAACTGTTCCCACTTTATTCAACTGTTTCCAAATAATTTCTCTGCCGAGAAATTCTTTGGCATTGCGTTTTAGTAGTTCTAAACGCTACTTCAGCTTCATCCATTGCAAGCTATTACGTCTACCATCTCAACTAGCTTGAGTCTAAAATACTCTATTTTATTGCAAACCTGTTGCAGCAAGTCCAGCTAAAAATAAATTTACAGCCAATTATTTTTTCTTAATTAAATATGTAACAATTTGCATTTTAGACGCCACATGACACATTCTATGCTGGCTCCAGCTCTATCTTCTTTACGCTGCCACTTACACTTGACACATATGTGTGTGTGTGTGTTATCACATGAAGTAGCTGTAATTTAAACTTTTTTATAGCAAGCCGCTGCAGTCGGGGGTAACAACAATACAGTAGCCTCAGCAGCGATGACTATGTCGATGGCATGCCAGACAAACTGGCCGGATTACCAGGTTATGACCGGTGAGGCGGAGAGGCGGCGAGGACGGTCAGCACGATTCTTGCCGGCGTAGGAGCTGCTGCATGCGCCTGCTGCTGTGGCTGTGGCTGCCGTTGTTATTGAAAAAGCTGACGCTGTTGTTGTTGTTGTTATTGCTGTATTGAAAAGTTGCTGACCTTCAATGTAAGCGGCACCGCGCGCTATGTTGCAAGCCAAAGTTACCATATATAAGAACATATGTATGCATAAACGCACACACACACACATATCCATACATACAATTGAATATTGGATAACTTGCTTGCTTGCGCAAATGCTTGAGTGCGTGGCTGTGTGCAACAAACTAAAATAAGTGTCCAAATGTTTTTGTCATTCTGTTGATATGCGCTATTGCATTGCCAGCGACTTTTGATAGTTTTTTTGTTTATCTTTTTGTTGTTGTTGTTCGTGTTGCTATTCATCCGTAACGGCTGCAACACCTGTTTGACAAGTTACCGTTGCCAATGGCATCCAACGCCTGGCTGCGCTTTTGCCTTAAGTACTTTTGTTGTGCTTCATACACCATTTGTTGTTGTTGTTGCTGTTGCCATTTGTTTGTTTGTTTGTTTACTGCTGCTTTTGTCCGTTGTTGGCCACTAACTGACAATGTGTGCGGCGTGCTTGCCTTTGCTGATGCTGCCGCAGTCGTTCGGTCAGGTTAATTAAGAATCTTTAGATCCTTTTTTGTTTTTATTCTTGTTTCTGTAAATTTATGTCCAATGACTTTCCACCGCTCACTTTCATATGATAATTTATTATACATATCGTTGTAGTTGTGTGTGCATTAATTAGTTTTTTTTTTCGACTTCGGTTAAGCGCCATCCGAATGAGTCATCGGAATTGTTGCATTTTCGCTGCGCTGTCAGACCTGAGTGTAAGCGGTCAGCTAGAAGTTTTGCTGAAGATTTTTCTAGATTTTACTTATTGGATGGGCAGTCGCCTATGAGAATTTGACTGAGTAACTTCCGAAACAAAATGTTCAGGGCGGGTATCACGCCTAACAGACTATAACTCCATATCACGAGGCGTCGACTTGATTTAAACTCTTGTATCGCTAGCAGACTTTTTCATGCTTGCTTTGTTAGCACGGGAGTCTACAATTAGTCATAGCGCTGGACACAATGAAACTTCATCTCTTTAAGGCGTGGGTTAAAACTTCACACAGATTGGTTGCCCTCAACTCTAATATGGAATGCAAGAACAGTGGCATTAGGAAAAAATGACCAAAAGTAAAAAGTCAACGGTGTCGAAATTTAGCATCGGCATGGTAAGAACTTTCGTGGATCAATTGCCTACCTTTCCCAAAAAGCTGGATGAACATGACTGGAAAGACTTTGTAACCGACAAAGGGTTGTCAGCTCGGCAACATTTCAGAAAATAATTTGAGAATGTTTGCTGTCAACTACAAACACATGCTTTGGAACAGTGGTTGAAACTAGGAGGAAAATGCGGTCCTCTCTAACTCTCATAACTATATTTATTAGAAATTATTTCTTATCATCTATTGCCTCTGACCGTTGCTACACTTTAATCACTTTTGAAATACTTTATTTTCTTTGACTTCCTCAAACCGGTTTGTAGCCAGCAGGCACTGCACTGCACTGGGGAGCATGAGCATGAAAATATGTTGTTGTCATTACAGATCAGTGTCGACACCTGGTTAAATGAAGCAACACTAGCGCATGTCGCTTCGGCGATTGCATGTTATCTTGCATTACGTACTACAACAATTGACTTCTGCTTGCTGCAACATGTTGCAACATTGCGTCATATGTTGTTGGTATAGTATTACAGGCGGTTATGCTAACACGCTTTGGCAAGGATCTGTTTTGGTCTCCCCCACAACACGTCACACCACAGAACACCATGTTAAGGAGTCGCGCTCGCCTTTTTCTGCCCCGCTGCCAACTGGTTAGACAAGATACAACAATAAAATAGCCAAGCGCCAAGAATAAGCGTGTTAGCGTGTGTGTTGCCCGTTTGAAGGGAAAGCGTTTGTTACATCGTCGGGAATGTTAAATTGGAGGGCGCACCTTTTGAGGCAACGATGTCAATGTTAAATGGCTACATGTGTTCATACGGGTTTAGAGTAGAGGAAAGAATAGGCGCCAACTATTAATTTCAAAAGACAGATATGCAAACAATGCACTAGTGATACTTGAATACTTCAAAAAAAAACAGAAATAGCATTTTAGAACTACACTTATACTCCAATGGTAAAAAAAAAAACTGTTCCCATTTTTTTATTCTCTGCTATAACTGTATTATAGAAACAATGTTAGGTGTTTAGATATGCTTTTCTTGGATTTTCTTGAGAAAAACTGTTCCCAGTTTTAATTATTCGCACAATTATTAAATGCTTGTGGATTGTTTTGTGTAAATGGGTTTAATAAAAATTCCTACTATTTTTATTTTCACTTACAATTTTATGGAAGGACAAATATAAAATGTTTATGAGCGTTTTTGTTCCATTTTATAAAAAAAAAATTCCCACTTTTTATTTATTTTAAAAAGTGTATTATATGTATGTCAATTATTAAATGT
Organism: Bactrocera latifrons; assembly: GCF_001853355.1. NCBI lineage: Eukaryota > Metazoa > Arthropoda > Insecta > Diptera > Tephritidae > Bactrocera > Bactrocera latifrons. Next base: position 1,733,362 of record NW_017536741.1, on the reverse strand, counting down.
TGATGAATTAATTTCTTTTATTTTGAAATATTCAAAACTGTTCACATGCTTTATTTATTTATTTATTTTTTTTTCAAAAATGTATTATAATACAAATATTAATTGTTTAAGAGGGGTTTTGTGTGATTTGATTTAAAAAAAACTGTTCCCACCTTTTATTTTCTGTTAAAACTGCATTATGGAACAAATATCAAATCTTTTTTTATGAATTTATTTTAAAAAAAACTGTTCCCATTTTTTTAAATTAACGACTCTTAGATATTACTGTGCTTTTGCTTACTGAAATAGTTTCACACAAACAATATTTTCACATTTTTATATTTTTTACTTGTGAATTGTAGCACTTTTTGGCAGCTGAAACTGTTTCCAATTTATAAAATCGATTTTTTTTCCAATATCTTTTTATTACTGTAACATATGCTGTTATACACACAATTCAATAATAATTTCTGATGCGAAAACTGTTCCCAACAAACCGAACTAAGAAGCGTATTTTTGTAAATCACCAAATAAAAATAAAAAATGAAAAATTTAATGGCGTTCGCATAACTTTTAATGCTTCCGTTTGGTTATTGACTATGCGTTTCTTATTTGCTATTACACTCTTCCTCTTTTATGCTTATTTGTAAACAAAATAGCAAAAGCGAACCGTGAATCAAAGCAGTAATTGTTATTTGGAAGAACGCTGTTAGTGCATTCCAACATATGTACATATTTGCATTTTGTCTTCTCATCGTACTCATCTTAATCACACGCCGAGTAAATCGTATCATTAGCGTTTTGTGATTTCGCAACGACTTGGCAATCGACACCGAGCACTCAATGATCTACGGCAAGAAAAGATAAACGATTAACTACCTACACGCACACACACACATACACAATTAGTTTATTGCATGCGCGAGTATGTTAGTTTTACCTTCCCAATCACGAAGCGCCGCTGCAAATACTCGTATCTGTTGTAAGTGTATGATATATGTTATTAAACATTTCTGCTTATAACTTCCATGGAACGAGATGCCAAGCGAACACAGCTATAAAAACACATTGTGATGTGTGTGTGTACGCAAAGCTTATGAATGCTGTATAAACCAGATCAGCAGCGAAAATTATTGACTACCAACAGCAGCGCGAAGCATTGTAGTTGAGACTTTGCGTAGACCGTGAATAGGATTTGGTTTGCTGGTTTGACCGCGCGTTGATCGTCATCACCGTCATCAGCACTGGATGAGGAACTTTCAGCGGCAACGGCACACTTTGCCACCAACAAGCAAGTCAAAAAATAGTCAACTAGCAGCATTGTAATACTCGTAGCAGTGGCTGTAGCCAGCGCCGAAGTGTTTGTGCTCGTGTGTGTGAGGGAACTGAGCGTTGAAGATGGCGGCTGACTGATGTGATGGCATTCGAGTGGCGATTCCGTCAATTTTCTATGAAGGCGCGCACGCTTTTGCTGTTATCAGCGGCATTCTTGTGTGTTCCAGTTTGGCGTGGCATTAGCTGTACTGCAATGTTAGTGTGCCACTTATGCCCGACACATACACACGCATATGAGCGCGCACTAAATCGCATGATGGATGTCGGTCGCAGCAGGTATTTATGTAAGCAGGCGCAGGCGTTCGCGTCACGCGGTCATGGTAAATGTTATGGCACGTACATGTAATTTTTTTAATTGCAGCCAACAATTTCTCAATTGATGAGTGCTGCGTAAAAATAAATGTCAACAACGCGCATGCCTAGCAAAAGGCAAAAAATTGTAATGATGACCAAGCGAAAATACAAAAGTGGTATTTCAACTTTTCGAACATTAAGTGGCATGTAGTAATTTTATGGAAATAGTTTATATGCATCCGCGGCAAATAATGGCTGAAAAATACCGATTGACGTGTTTAAAAATAGTTCACGCTGGCAGTTGAAATGCGTGGGAATGGATTTTCGTAAAGTGTTTAAGTACATAAACTGGAAGAATGCCTTTGAAGTCTGAAACCAATTACTTTATGAGTATAAATAAGCGAAAAATATTTTATAATTCGCATACTGAGGCACTGAAAAAAGTTTTAAACGATTGTATGTGGTCGTTATTGTTGTTAGTTTTGCTTATAAAGTATTTAGCACATGCTATAAACTGTTCCCACTTTTTGTGTACAGCTCAATCTATCTGACTTCTTGTTTGGTAGGCATAAAGCAATAAAATATATTATTTAAACATGCATATTTTCCTAACTGTTGCAATTTCAACACATTGAGAACAGTTTTTTTATTTCAAATTTTTGTTTATTAAGCATAGATAAGATTAGATTTATCATGTAAATATATAAATTTTCTTTACAACTTGAATTAAACGAATTGGGAACAGTTTAATATTTTGATTATTTTTGTTTCTAAGCATAAGAGAGTAAAATGTATCGCTTGCACATACATCTTTTTTAAACCGTTTCCATTTCAACGCTATGGGAACAGTTTCCAACCTGTAACAGCTACACAATGTACATTTTACAAATGTTGAGACAATGAAACTACTTGTAAGGTATTCTAAAAGTGCTTGAATTTATTTATGTTGTGGATAATGCATTTCTTTATACAAAATTTCCAGCAACAATGGTGAGCGCCTTTGTATCGTATCACAGCCTGCTGGTTGTAAGTGCATTTGTTTTGACTTCCACTTGTTGCCCAGCCAAACATGTCTAATAAGTGTTTAGGCCTTAACTGCAGCCCCTACGTGTGCACTGATGTCTCAAGGGTATAGCAATGTTTCGTGGTGTTGTTGCTTTTTTCTTACGCAATTTTCGATAATGCAATTTATTGTTGCTCTTGTCGCTAGACATGTGTTATATTGCGCTCTTCATTAGTTGCAATGGCAAATGAAGTAGCGCAGCGAAAAAGTGGACGCGGTGAGCGGTTTGCAATCACAAATAGCGCTGACAACTACGCGCAAAATAAGTGCGCAGACAACACATGTTCCATGCAACAATAGTGGCAACGGCAATGCGGCAGCGACAAAAGCGTACAAACATTTTCCTTGGAAAATTACGCCAACCAATTGATGTGGCAAGTCATGTGCAGACAACGGCATTGCCGTTAAGCGCGCCTGCGTGTGTGTGTGTGCAATGAAGACACTTTTGGTTGATAACTCCATTTGTGGCGAAAACGTGCGCACGCGCATGCGTCGCGCGTGCAGTGGACGAAACGAACGGGCATTTCGCGTGAATTTCGCTAACAAGGAGCGACCAGTGCGCTATTGCCACACCAGCAAAAATAAAGCACAACAGCAGCAGCAATAAAAACTATCGTCTGCAAGAACAAATGCAATAACATTGCCTACCAACAAGCAGCAACAGCAGCAGCAAACACAATTGGCATTGGACACAACACTATGCACGTGTTGCAATGCAGACAACAGCGGCAGCAATTGGCGGCCATTAGCGCGACTAACGCTCGCCAGCTCAGCCCGAGGTGTATTTGATTGTTGTTTGTTGTGTTGCCACGGGCGCTGTTGCCGCGTTTTAACCAAATGTGGTAAATCGCTCTGCAGTGCGCGCTGGGCTGTCTAAAGTATACGCACATACATACAAATACGTCGTGCACTTTACACCCCGCGCTGCAGCTGGCTGCTGTCGATCGTTGGCTGGCTTGTCAATATTGCCGCTGGCGAGTTGTTTAAGTGATTTACAAATATGGGCTGACAGCGGTGAGAGTTGCATACAAATATTGGCAAGTACTTATTGCACAATGGAAAGCAGCAAATAAAAAAAAAAATGGAGAAATGCGGCAAGAAATTGTACTGAAATTGCTACACTGAGAGAAATTTTTCAAGTAAGTGTAAATTTTTAACTATGGTCTCAGCATCAAAAAAATATAAAAATAATGATATCAATATAAGAAAAGTGAGTTATTACTGTAAAAATAGTAATATTTTAAGCTTCAATGAAATAGTACTATTTTAGAGAAATTTAAGTAAAAAAAATGTTTTCGTTTTGAATTTTTTTATATTCCGAAAAGATTATTTCATGACTTTATACTAGATACTTTAAATTTAATAATAATTTTTATATTTTACAGTAAATAATGCCACAAAATGACTATCATAATTTAAGTAAAAAAATGTTTTCGCTTTGAATTTTTTATATTCCGAATAGATTATTTCATGACTTTATACTAGATACTTTAAATTTAATAATAATTTTTATATTTTACAGTAAATAGTGCCACAAAATGACTATTCTCAATTGGTGAGAACAGTTTAAAAAGGTTTTAGTGATATTTTTATAACACGGAAATATAAATAACCAGTGTTTTCAACTTATAGTGAATTAAAAAACTGTTCTCATATATGGGAACAGTATTGACGGCAAAAGTTTTATATTTGCTGTATGTTTTTTTAAGTTGCATATTGAATGGATAACCTTTCCATATAATACTAAACTACAAAACTGTTCTGATATATGGGAACAGTTGATTTTGCATAACATTTCAATACAACAACACTAAAATTTTTCAATTAGGTTATGCGAAAGAAGCTAAAAAAATATTACCTTGTCATAATACTGCCTTTGCAGCACAAAAAGACCGTTGTACACGTTCTCATTACAACTGTCTTAGTAAAGACACAACTGCCACTAAATACCGCAACAACACCTGCGAGCATAGCAAAAAAGGCACAGTTACAAACAACTCAATGCTGCACAGACTTGAATAAATGCCGATATCGGCACAACAACAGTTACCACATAATAATAGCATTAACAGATGTTCGCGAATGTTTAGGTCAAGCGCTATATGGCGAACAACAGAAACAACAGCAGCAGCGGCAATGGCAGCGGCGACAGCTATAATAACAAAACAGCCGTAACAAATGTTGAGAACTTGACAACAGAAATGAAAAAAACATAATAACAAGCTCACTTGTGAAAAATGTAGCGAAAAAATTACGGGAACAACTAAATGATGCTTAAGAAATGCGCTTACAATAGCAACATGAAAACGAGCAGCGTACCACTTGTGTAACTGCACGCTGTGAGCAGCATACAGTTAGAGTGAGTTCACAAAGCGACAACAATTACAGCAACAGTTGCACAGTTGCTATCGCCAACTGGACGTTGAATGCCAGAAGTAGTAGAAGAACTGTTGAAATTCCTACTCGAATGGTTGCTGGCTGGTAGGAACATTTGTTGCTTTTTTCTGCACGCGCGCCAAATTGTACGCTGTCATTGGCCGTCAGTTCTGTTTTAGATGGGTATATTATTCGTGAAAATTGAAGACTATATGTATTTAACCAGCTATTTAGTGGTGGATAGCCGGGATGAACGAACCAGTGAGATGAGAAGTATTTTCCAAGCATATATTGGGTAGTCAAAAAAGCATTTTCGTATTTCGAATACAACTTTAAAATTTTTATTTTTGTATATATTTATATATATAATAAATAAAAGTTCGTAAACTTCATAAATTTCATTAACGGCTTGCGTGGCATTCTTGACGTTTTTTATGCAAAAATTTCAAATTGTTGAGAATTCTTTCATAATTTTCATTAATTTTTGAACGGTTGTAATTTTTATTCAACTTCTCCGAATTTAATTTTGGTTAAATTTCCAACACTATATGGATGACATAATGTGATTGGCGATATACGATCGCAACGACTTCTATTGGCAAAATACGAAAAGACTTTTTCCATTACCCAATATGCTCAAATTTTCAACCTGACATTGGAAATGTTTCAACCTTTTTCAAGAAAGCGCGTCAAAAAAAGGTCCTTAGAGAGTGCTAAAGCCAGGAGAACGAATATATTAAATGACACTTCAGTTGTCACACAACTTGGGTAATTTGCCGCTGCGCTGACGCTCGGCTGCTGTGTGTGTGGCATATCCTCCTAAACGCTACAGTGCAAGAAAAAACATTATTGTTGCTAAATGTTACGAAAAGAAGACACATGAAGGTATAATGTGTATTTATGTATGTATTTATGTTTGTATTTATGCACATACATAAGTATGTGTGTGTGCAAATGAAGTACAGCTGCATCGCCGCCTCTCTTCAGCTGCAGACGTATCCATTGTGTCATAATGATCGATAGCATATAAGCAAGTGATGCTGCTATTCGTAATCACAAGTTGTGTTTGTTGTTGTTCGTGTTGTATGCACACACACAGAACTAACACATACATGCAAATAACGCACAGACAATCAAACACCTAAACGCGCTACAACAACAGGCTACACTTAATTCAACCACGAAGGCAACAACACCTGCAGCATCTACATATGTATATGAAACTGTGTAGTTGCAGCGAAAATGTGGCATGCAACAGCAAAAAGTTAAATGTTTCTTTTATGGCGGTGTAATTTTGTTTTTTTTTTTTTTTAGCTCATCGGCGTTGCATGCCGCAAAACACTTGTTGCACACTTCTTTTTGTTGTTGTTGTTATTATTGTCGCTTTCTGTTAGCTTTAGGCAGTCAAAGGCCTCTGAGTTGATTAACTTATAATGTGTCTGCTTTCTTTATTTCTTTGCCTTTTGATTTATTACGCCCTTATTCGTCGCTGTTGTTTTTGTTATTGTTTTTATGTAAAGTTTAAACACTAACTGCGATTGTTATGCAATTAGAAGTAACATTAAAGCAAATGTTTGTAAGCAATAATTAGTAGCGATGAGTCGCTTTGCCGTCCTTAACAGCCATCAAACCACCCACTAACACGAAACATCTGTTAACACAAAAGACTTAAGGCACAAACCTGCTGAAGGCACTCATAACTTCTTTGCGCGTTATTTCGGCGCTGGGCGAAACATAAACATGCAAAAAAATTGTAAATTCGATTGCATAAATATTTGTTTTTGTTGTTTTTTTATTGTTATAACAGCCATAATATATTGACACTAGGGTGGCTATATTTCTTGCCAAATAAAAAATTAAAAAAAAATCGATAAAATTTTCCTTTACTAATTCAGTATTTTAGATATTCAAAAATATGTTTCTAGAAGGATTTTGCAAAATTCAAATTTTTTTTGAAGTTATAGCTTTTTTAATGTCTTGGCGAATGTAACATTTTCTACTGTGGACGAAACTTAAAACGCGTATTTATCGAAACTACTTTTTTTTGATGCCGTGGCCACAATATCTGAAATTTAGCGTGAATTATGACTTATTTCACCTTTCTATCACACGAAGCAACAAAAAACGAAAAAACTACATTTTTAACATTTCTAAAAAAATTCAAAAAATAAAAATTGTGAAAAAAATCCGTTTTTCATTTTCAGTAGCCTCCATTTTATGAAAAAAATTTAAAAAAATGAAAACTTTAAATTTTTAAAAATTCGAAAAAGTTGAAAAATTTGAAAGCTCAGTAAAAAAAATCGACCCTTATTTATGAGCATGCGAATTTTGAAAAAAAAACAACGCATTCGCCCTAATTCATGTATTTACATAACTTTTTTTAAATATTTAATTTTTTTTTTAACTATTTACAAAACGTTGTTGTTTGCCATGGTGATTGGCATTAAAAGCGCTTGTCTGCCAATTATTTTCGGTTTTACTTGATGCGTTGCTGTTGTTTTCGCTTTGTAAACTCAGAGCAATCATTGTTGCGCGTTTTTTTGTACATTTATAGTGTAGCGTTGTGTTGTTGTTGTCCGGCAGTGACATGTTGATTGCTTGTTGTTTGCCGGCTGCTGACTTGTTGCACACCTGATTATTTTGCATACCAGTTATGAGCTGCCACACACACATACACGCACACATGCAATAGTGCAAATAACAAATTAACTGTTTAATATGTAATTTCTTACACTCTAACTTATATACATACACATTAAAATACTTTTACGCCAATATTGTTCTTTTACGGCTTGCATCGCCTTCGATGAGAATGAGTGCCATGGCAAAACACATTTCGAATTCAATTACAAATCTTGTACGTGCGCAGCGGCAAAGCGAAAAATTCATAAAGCAAAATAATTATGAAGATACAGACATGCTGCGAAACAGCTAGTGTACAGCCAGTTGTTTATATAAATATGCTTAATCTTAAGTGTGTTACGTTTCCTATATTAGTTGTGCATGTAAATATGAGGTCATATTTTACTTCTTGCATTTATGCGCTTCTGTAAATACTCGCTGTAATTGTTGCTGACCAAATTCAAGCTTCGAATGTTAATTAAAGCATCTTGCAAATAAAAAAGTATATATAAGAATTCTTAGAAAAAAGTAGTCAATGTGGTGTGAATTCAACTCTAATGTTTGTGACTTGAACAGCGTCTTGAGAAAATACTTTTAGTGCAAAAGCATTACCCTCGTTTTGTAATCAAGCGTCCAGCATGAACTGCATTTCGTTTTGGAAAATTAGTTTTCACGGTAAACTTCGGTTATTTGTGGCAAAGTAAGCGATTATTCACGAATTTATATTTGTGATTATTACAAGAATTTCGAGGAAAAAGTTTCAGCGTACAATACTTTTTACACTGCATAATATATATTGGCTTAAACATTTTTTTATATTTTATTGCTATATTTTTTCTTAGCTATAAAAATATTCAAATTTCACATTTTTTAACACAAAATTTTAAGTTATGTAAAACTAAAAATATATAGTTACCAAAAAATGCAAAACAACCTATCATGAAAATAAGCGAAATCCAGTTTTTAATTGCTTCTGATTCACGACAATATATTACGTACATGTAGCATAAAATTTTAAGCTTCCGCTGGCAGGTATAACTAATATATAACCAATTAATAACCAATATATAACCAATTTGTAACCAATATATCATCAATACATAACCATTTTATAATCAAAACTCAAAAATTTTTTCAATATGAGTAGATCTATATATCGCTTATCCTTTCGTTTTAGAATTATCTGAGAATACTAGGAAACCTACCCATATATGTCAGCCCTATTTCTATCTGCCGTTTTTGAGCCGTCTGTACTCCATTGAATTATGCTGCTATGAAGGTACCCCTCAAGTGTGGTATCCTCTCATTTACTTTGAATCCTCTTTCAAAGTTAATTCTCTTGGTAATGTCGTCTCTAGGAAGGAGCGCCAATGTTAAACTTTCTCCACTAGCACTATGGATTTGCATATTATACTATTTTAGTAATGATCTGATGACAGAAAGGCTGAAATATACCTGCTTGCTGTCAACTCCATAACGATATTGAGTAGAGTAAGATAAAGAATCAACTCAAGTGCAACTTTTGGGTACATGCATGATATGAAAATAGCATACTCAATGATTTCAAAAATTTCTCAACACAGAACACGGAAACTCAGAGAAATTTATTTTTTTGGCATCATCTCACTAACTTCTTCGAGAAGTTGATCAAATAGAATTTTTTCTTGATTTGAGGCACCAAACAGTGTTGATAAACTCTAATATTAACTCCAGCTTTGAGGACAGCAAAAAACAACTGTCACTTCACAAGCTCAAAACTGGTAGTTTTGTTTCTTTTTTCACACAAGCTTATTCAGATTCATAAAACTTGCAAATACTTTCAAACCCTGTTTTATTTTCCTTTCTAAATCGGACAAAAGCGCTTTTTAAGCCGCGGCTATTGACCAAATTTAACACATCATTTGACAATGTTGCGAATACAATGCGACAAAACTTTCAATATTTTTGTATAAACAAATTAACGGTAGTAACGTGAATACAATATAATTATTCAATAAGCGATTTAATCAGCAGACAATTCACATAATACAACCAACTAACGAAGAGCGCGCGCCTTTGTTAGGCTTTGAAATGGCAGAAGCGAAACAGCAGAGCACAAAATCAAAATACGAAAAATAGTAAAAAAAAAGAAAAAGTGTAATTATGAAATTTTAAGAAAAATAGTCAAACAGAAAACAAAAATATTAATAATAAAAGAGCAACGTTGTAATAAAATTTGCATATTATGAGGTAGTTGGGGCTTCAAGTTGTGTTTTAGTGAGAAGACTAGCAAAGCCACAAGTATAAACAAACAGAAACTGCTAACTTTTATTTATTTGTATTTGTTTTTGTAGTTCTATATGTAGCTTTAGAAGGTGCTGAAAGCATTCTCTGAGCTTATAGCAATTAATTATGCATGTGGCGATTTTCAATAATGAGCAAAAGCTAATGTGGCGATTAAAATAAAGCAGCGCTGCGTGCCTACTTTAAGGGACTGCACATGATAAATAAAGCAAAGCGAAGAAATAACTGATTTTGAAATAAAATTTGGAGTTCAAGAATATAATAAGGAATTATATACAGGGTGTTGCGTGATAAAATATGCCAATAAAAAGTAAATAATTATCGTTCGACTTGACTTTACCAGAGAAATAGACGGAGGAATTGTTATGAAAAGCTATGAATATTAAAAATATCGTAGGTAAGTTGGTGTTGTTGTTGTTGTAGTGCCACAAAATGTCAACTAAATAATTTTTATTATTACTTATTATGTTTTTTGGAAGCAAAGAGCAAAGTTGGTGTTGGTTTAAGAGTTATATAAACACCAAGTTCTGTTCAAGAAGACATGTTACAGTATCATCCATCTGAGAGAGTTGACTTACATATATTTTCATGCCTTTAGAAGCATACACTGGTTGTTTGATTACTTTGATAACCCAAAATATGAATTAATTATATTATTAATTATATTTGATAGATTTAGCTAGGGCTTTACGATTTTAATAATTATAACTTCAATGAGAAGCACAAAGACAGAAACAGAGAGTGAGAGGGAGAGAAAACAAAAGAGATAAAGAATACAAGGGAAGAGTTGCAACAAAGCTATCATACCCTTCACAAGCCAAAAAATTCCTTACAAGAACTTGATTTCGTTCGGTCAGTTTGTATGGCAGCTAAATTATATAGTGTTCCGATCTAAACAATTTTCATCAGAAATGACATTGTTTCTTTAAATAATAGCTTGAGCAAAATTTCTTAAAAGTCTCTCGTCAAATGAAAAAGTTGTCCATACAAGCACTTGATTCCCATCATTCACCTTATAAGGCAGCTACATGCGATAGTGCTCTGATGTCAGCAATTCCAACATGTGATCTCCCCTCAGCAGTGTTGATGTATAACAAATCATTTCCTCAACACTGATTACCTTTATAAAATGCTATAACGGCATTTATTATCATTCGCAGTATTCCACCGCCACACATTGACTTTGAGTTGTCAAAATAAATAACACGCTCGCTACATTTCAAACACCACAACCTCAGCAATAAGCAAATGAGCCGAACTTGTCAGACGTTATCGCAGAAAATATAATCATATGCCTTATTTAATATGCGTATAAATGGCAGGGCACAGAGACACGGCGATGCCATAACAACGTAAGGTTGAAAAAGAAAAGACGGGAGACGAACTCAAATGAACTGCGGAATAGTCAAGCGCCTTTTTTCACACTAATTTATAGCGTCATAGCTGGGCAAATATGTAGTCGACAACAACAACAGCAACAACGGCTGCGGTAAAACTGGAATGCAGCTTAAATTACGTGAAGCTGTTTTTGTAATTTTAATAAATACGTCGATGGCAAAGTGACGGCCAACAAAAGACTTAAGACACAAACGCGCAGGCTCAGGGTGAGGATGATTTATTTAAGTTCAATCAAATAATAGGTGGATACTTGATTTATTGAGTAAATAAAAGGCACTTGAGTATAAATAGAGTTACGAAAAAAATGTTTATTGTAAAAACGACAATAAAACGAAGATGATTTCTGAAGCGAATGCCGTAAAATTCTTTCAAGTTATGCTATGAAACAGCAAAAAATATGTGTAACACGCCGCAACATAGACGCTGTATTATAAATATTTCAGTCAACTCATTTATGAAACTAATTAATTTTTTTTTCTAAAAATAATTGTTAAATTATATTAGAAAAAAAAACAAAATTAAAAAAAGACCAAAGTTTTTT
>NW_017536741.1:1711316-1721227 GCF_001853355.1 Bactrocera latifrons | reverse complement strand
GCGCAAAAATAATCAAAATTATTAAAAAAAAAATCACAATTTAAAAACAAAATCAAAACTTAAAAAAAATTAAATTTAATTTAAAAAAAAAACTGCTTTCATTTCATTCCCACACAAGCATACACACACGCTTTTGCTTTTTGAAAATTCACCTATTTCTTCAAGGCACTTAATGCGTGAATTCACAGCCTTCCAATCAACAATTTATGAGTTTTCATGCGCATTTAATGGCTAACGCTTTTTCACACTTCACACATTTGTGGCATGCAACGCATGAAAATTATTCTTGTTTTTTTTTTCCAGTATTTTTCAAATTTATTTTTTCTATTACCAGTTATGCGCTGGCGGCACGTAATCAGCCGTCGCCGCATGAGGAAACATGACTGCACAAAGCATTCGAGAAAGAAATTAAAGATTTTCGATTTTCTTTTTCTACCACCGCGCCGCTGCTACTGTAGCTGCCACAGCCACTGATTCACTGATTCGGCGTAATTGTTGATTTTTATTTCATTATATATATTTTTCAAAGCATTTACGGCCTTTTTGAAATGTATTTCTTCCTTCACTCGCCACTCAATAAACGCTTTTGTGCGTGTTGCATGCATTTAAAGAATGTTTGTTAAAAATTATAACTATCATCATTGCTCAATTTGAGGCATCATATAGTACGAGTGCAGTCTGTCCACATTCAGTAGCTAAGTACGCAGCTAGGCGCACACGCACACCTGCTGAAGCTGCCGCGTTCGCTTTTTCACACATGCGCATGCGCACATTCCCAAGCAGTGAGTTGCTGCTTGCGCATTTTTTGGCTCTTTCACTTATCGCTTCGGCAGTCGTTGTCTAACTGTTCATTTCGCTTAGTCATTGAAAATTATTATGATTACCCATGTTTCGTCTCGTTGTCTCGATATTTTCCTGACTAAACACTTGCTGTTCTCAACGCCGCTGAAAATGTTGGCGGCTATTCCCGCCTGACGTTTGCCTCCAGCGGCGCGGCACGGCGGCTGCTGTTTCTGCTATTTACTGTCACATCATCGATTCACCACTGTGCCGCTGGTGCATTTTAGCTGCATGCATTCCATATTACATACATCACTAGATGTTTTATGTTTCTGTGAATGTGTGTCGCTGCTTTAGCAAATATTTACAATTGCTGACCAACTTCGCAAGCGATTGGCGGCTATTCAAAGCATCCACTGCTATGTTTTTTACGATTTTAAGCGCATTCTTCGTGTTTACTTACATACATACGGCGTTTTATACATAGTAGTATGTGTGTCTGCTGACATTTCACTATTTTGCAGTAACTTATTGAACACTGTTAGTCTCAAATTCGGCATTTGCAGGCACAATTACAATGATTTTCATATTTCAATAGCTTATAGTCTTAGAAAAAACTTACTACAATTTCAATCGATATCTCAAACAGTTACAGAGATAGGCTCTGCTTTAGCGTATTTTACTTATTTAGCTGCAACAGTTTGTCTGTCTGTGTCGCGTTTTTCCCCAAGCTACATTTGCTTGGGTGGTTACTCAAAGACAATTGATCAGATCACTATTATTTTTAATTTTTCTGTGTTCCGTGTACGAGTATAGTTTTCCATACAATGGGCCACTAAATTTTTGAAAAAGCGAACCAAATTTTGGGTAAAATTAAACTTTTTTAAAACGCCAAAGCTTTGCCAAAATTTTTGTCGAACTAAGGTTATTGTGAAGGCAACATCTTCTGGAGGGAATGTTTGTTTTTGCTTTCAAAACCGTAATCAGCTATGAAGGCCTTTGGTAGCGCCATCGAAGATCGCATGTAACTCGAAAAGTATTGAGGATTTTTCTTCAAACTGTGTATTCGAAAAATATGTATATGTATACTCGTACAATTAAAATTAGAAATTAATGAATACAGAATCCTTAACTGCAAGAACAAGCTCATCCTAGACATGATCTGGGTTCACCGCCACAGGAACATTTTCGTCAACGAAAAAGCAGATGAGTTGGCTTTCCTAAAAGATTACGAGCCGAGTTACTACCAAGTCTGTTAGGATCGATCAGGAGCATCTTAGCTACTAAACTACCCTTTTCTGAATTCTCAAAAATTGCTTTTTCTTTAGACCGTCACATTAGTTGTAGTCCTTGAGGCATGCTGATATTTAGAGCAAAAGAAAAGTGATAGTATAAAAGTTATAAGAAGCTACTGAGGTCAGACATTACTCATAGTAAAAAAATCCGAATTTCGAAAAGCTTTCTGAAAAAGCAAGCACACTACATCTCTGGGGAGCTGCATACAAGATATCTGTGATGAAATTCAAAAATAAGTCCAATTGTTCATATAAGCATATTATTAGGAGCTATTTTGAAAACCTATAACTTCTTTTTGAAACAACGCGAAGCTACTTTATTTCGAGTGGAGTATAGCAAGGCTGGGTTCTAAGCCTCTTATTCCGGAAATTGATGTACGAAGGGGTGTCTGGTATACATCAGACAGAACCCTTGAGAAAAATCACTTTTGCTGTTGAATTCATTGTGGTCATAGTGGCGAAACATCTAGATGAACTCCTGATCAAATGCAATGACTGCATACATGGCTACCACCGATGGTTTTCTATCGTGGGTCTAAAGCTGCCAGAGCAGAAAACCCAAGCTTATTTGTTAGCTCTAGGAGAATTGAAGAGCTCTCTATAGCAGCATGTGAGATGACTTCACGGGCATATAAACCTTAGCTGAAGTAACTTGGTGTAATAGTGTAAATTAAGGGATCACTTGGAAAGCACAACATGTGAAGCAAATAATATTTATAGTATAATGATTTGTCCAGAATGATACGAATAGAGGCTGTATGCGTTCCAGCTATCGATTTTTGTTAGCTAAGCCAATCATTAAAATGATTTGTGTAAAATTTTAAATAAAAATATTTCGGACAACAACAAAAATGAAGAGTCAAACAACACATAAACCAAGAAGCATGCGAGACTTATGGCAGTTGGGTGAAAAAAAATCACAGCGCATACAAAAAGAACAAACCAACAAACTGCAAAAACCTGCAGAGGCCTTTTCCTATTTTTGCGCTTTGTTCAACTTTGCCACAGCCGACGCGGCAGCAGCAGCAGCAGCAGCAGCAAATAAAGCGCTTGATTTTATTCTTTTGCACATTCACCATTTCAGGCGAAAGCGAAACTGCCTTTTGTGGCAGCATGTTAGACCCTAAATGGAATTTCATTAGAGTTGCTATTGCAGCTACTGTTGTTGCAGCAACAAGCAGCAGCTACTGCGGGCTGGCCTGCTGCCGTCATTTGTTGTGCATGCCACACTCGCTGCTGACTTTGCTGTGTTTTAGTTGTAGTTGGTGTAGTGGTTTATGGCCTTAAGGCCCAAACTGGGTAAGCCACACACACGCACACAAACACCAGCACATCGGGTTGATGGCAACAACAAAAGCAAAAGCAACAGACGCAGGCACGCTCCTTGCGCTCTGCGGTCTATTGCCACTTTTTGTTGTAAGTAAAATATTAAAAATGCAAGAAGCATTATGTGTGTGTAGCGAAAACAGTAGCAGCAACGAACTGTCTGCAATGATTTGCCACACACACACAAACATATTTTTGCTTCAGAAGAGGCGGTTGCAGGCATCCTGATTGCGTGGTAGACGATTTTTTCTCCACATGTTTCGCCATTTACTTTTATTTGCCATGCCTGCCAGGGCTGCGTTGTTGCAGACATTTGTGTGTGTGTAGCAACGCTCACTGCAACCTTTTCGCTATGCTGCCCCTCGAACCGCTTTGTCGCTATCGTTGGCGTTGTTATTGAATTCTTCCTGTTTAGATAAAAGTTTGATCGATTTTGATTATTGCGTACAACTGACACAAATGATGAAGATGGCGTTGCTGCCACTAGCTGCCTGTCTGGCCGCAATTAGTTGCTACGAGTTGTGGCCAGCATAACTGTCTGCAAGTTACTTTTATTTTGCATGGTTGCATGGCAATAGTGGCGACTATTTTGCTACTGTTGCCGATAAGATAGCGTAATTTAATACTAGGAAAATGGAAAAAGTGGCAAGAGAGAAGGAGAGAACAGCTAGTGATCTTGGTGAAGCAAAGTCTCACCTAATTTTTTTATTTGATAAATACAACTTGTACACATTTGTTGCAGTTTTGAGAATATATTAACATCATCGCGTAATAATTTCACCATCTTATTGCAAGTAGAGTGTTATTACAGCCAGTGAAGAGTTTCCCCTTGTGATAAATCATTGTTCATGCACTTTTGGTAAGTGTTTTTGTACTGCTCTTTTTGTAAGTAATTAAACCAAAAGAATGAGGAAATATAAGGAAAATAACGAGAAAAGCGTTAATTTGTAGCCATTATACCCTTCACAAATACAAAAGTTGTCTTACAAGAACTTAGGTCAATCAATTTGTATGCTACCTATAGGCTATAGTGGTCTGATCTAAACAATTTCTTCGGAGATTAAAACGTGATTTTGGGCAATAACTCATACTAAATTTCGTACAGATATCTCATAAAATAAAAAAGCTTTCCATACAAGCACTTTGTTCCGATCGTGCAGTTTGTATGATAGCTATAGACTATAGTGATCAGATCTGAATAATTTTTTGGGTGATTGCAATACTATCCTAGACAATAACTCATACCAAATTTCGACAATTTATCTCGTCAAATGAAAAAGCTCTCCATATAAGCAATTTGTTCTGATTGTTCAGTTTGTATGGCAGCTATATGCTATTGTAGGCCAATACCAACGATTCTGTCGAAAAAGCTGCTCCTTGGAGAGAAGAGAATGTGTGCAAAATTTCACATCGATATCTTGTAAAGTGAAGGACTAGTACACGTATGTACAGACAGACGGACTGACTGGCGGACACGTTTAAATGGACTCAGTTCATTAAGCTGTTCATATATATATTTATATATATATATATATATATATTTATTTATAGCGTCTCCGCTGATTTCTCTTGAGTGTTACAAACATCGTGCCACACATAATTTGCCCTTTCAGGGTATAAGTATCATTCAATGCAGCACTTCCTTACCAAAGACTTAAGCGACAAACTTGATCGGCCTTCAATGTGTACAAAATGAGATAATCGCCTTCAAGTCAGTTTACAACTAAATTTTGATATTGCAGCATTGTATTATTTTTATTTTTTGGAAACTGACAGCTAATCCAAACAACAACAATAATTATGTACGTGCATGCATAATCACATGCGCGAGATGCTTATAAAGTCATTATGGCAGTCCCAAAGCTCTTGCGTTAACGTATCAAATATTCAGAGCGAATAAAGATTGCTTAAAAGGGCTTTACACACGTGAAGTGAGAAGAAATCCCAAAAAGCAAATAAAAAATTCGTTTCATAAAAACTAAATGGGCACTTAAAAGCATAACAAGAAACAAAAAGCATTTACGAGTACTGCAATTCAGCATTTTGTTGCAACAATTGGGTGAAGCAATAAAAATCGCTTAGCGCTGCTTGCATAGCAGATCTGGAATTTGAGATTTTCTCATAATAGCTGATAGTGATTCAGTTACTTTTCTTAATACACTTTTTTCTATTTCAGAAGCTTTTTCGAAATTTGTTAATACAAATGTAACATTTAACTGAAGAAGAAGAAGAATATTGACAGTACTGGGTGATCTGCACTCAATTAGAGAAGACGCTCTGACTAATAGCGCGAAGTTGACAACTAATTTAGAAGTAGAGATCAGTAATTGGTTTTTTTCGAATTTCTTCGTTATAAGCTCCACGGCACTTAATTTTTTAAGTACATAAAAAAGCTTTTTAGGATAAATAGAGGACTAGTTTCTAGTATAAAACTTTTATGAAAGGTTGCTAACCATCCAGTCGTATGTTAAGTGTAGTCTATGAAGCTTAAAGCTTGCGAGCTTTCAAAGAAAAGCTTTTCTTTGTTTCAAGCTTCGTAATAATTTATTTTGTAAGTACATAAAATTGTAGTCATATATTATTTTTAGTCTATAAAGTCTATAAAGAAAAGCTTTTCTTTGTTTTAAGCTCTTTATAAAAGATAGAAATTAGTTTACATTTAGTAAATCCCATGTAGCTTTAAGCTCGTTATGATATATAATATAATATATAATGAATAAATTTATTCAATTTATATCGTCTTCATTAAAATTTGTATGACCTTATGAATTATGGTAATTATGGTATATTCAGACAGCTTAAAGCTCCAATATGGTTTTGCAGCAAAAAAAAAGTAAAGTGAAATAAATTAACTGAACTGTTCTCTTGTGAACTCAATAACTTCCTGCATTTTCGAGATAACACATTCAAATTTATTTTAGAGCTTTAATAAAGCATTTACTACAATATTTTAAAATTCATATTATTACAAAAAATATAAGTAATAATGGCACTAGCTTGACTAGGAATGCTTCAAAGCAGCTCAAGTGAGTTCCGATTATTGCGCACATTTTCTCTTTTCACCGCAAATCAAAAAGGAAACTAAAAACAAATTATGCTCAGCCGCCACTTCGATTGTGTGTCGAATTATTGGCGCTTTCGGTAGCTTAGCTGCGCGGCTTCTTAGTCACACAATGCGCAGACATTCGCTTTTACAGTATTTTGACATAAATTAAGAGCGCAGCTAAAGAAGCGGCTAAGTAAGCACATTTGTGTGCGTACAAACGCACGCATGCGCACAACGCAGAATGAGACACGAAAGCAGTGCGGACGACAGAATTGTGTAAAAGAAACAACAAAAATCACAAGAACGCATAAAATATGGTTAAAAGGCCACACGTTATTTGTGTACCGGTGTAGCTGTTGTTGTTCATGGTGAATGTTGAATGCAGAATGTTATTTGTTGATTGTCGAAAGCCGATGAATGGCAACGGGTAACGTTTTCTTTGCATTGTTTTCTGTTTTTAATTTGTATGCCACAAATTGGCGCTGTTATTTGGACTTAAAACAACATTTTGGCGTCAGTGCGCGGTGGCAACGCTGCAAAGCGGCCGATGAGTCGGCAAACCCTGGCGCTCAGTCGCTTCAAGCACCGTTTTATGCGTGAAACCCAAATTTTTTTGTCAGTCTATTCAAAAACATAAATAACATGAAGAGCGTTTTATATGTAGAACAACAACAACATGTTGAAACAAAAAACTTTACTGCCGCACGAACTTTTTGTTATAATTTCTGTTGCCACTTGAGTTTCATCCATTTCGGCTGTTTCTGCAATTTTCGAATTTTATTCGTTTTCGCATAATAAAAGAATTCCAATCAGCTTTGGCACACATTTATATAAAATCGATTTAACGTTTTGCCAATATTTCGCGCTGGCGTACACGTACAGCCGCGAAGCGTTTATATCTCTATCGCTGAAACGACGACATTTGTATTGCTTTTATTGCTGTAGTTTACAGCTGCATAAAGCCCGTTACGCGCCAACTACGTGTCAGCTGTATTAATTATATTTTATCAGATTTTTAAAACAATAAACGCAAAATGAAACGAAAATTCGCATTTGATATTCGACTCGTGCGGTTGTATAAGGCCGATAATATATTCAGTTTGTAAGTTGCCATAATATTCATTCATTATGCCGACGTAATTTGCAAATGGCTTCGTGCAGTTAATGGCGATTTCATTTGGAATATGTCAGTCATATAAATTATATATGAAAGCTCACATTTTAGTAAATAAAGCTTTTATAAATGAAAGCTTAGATGTTATGAAAGCTCTCATTTCACTTCTGGAAGTTCTAATTTTATGACGAAAGCATATATAAACGAAAGCTCAAGTAATGTGAATGCCGAAGAGCTTTAATTTCATGATGATAGCTTAAAAAAATTAAAGTTTAATAATATGAAAGTTCACATTTTACTTCTGAGAGACATGATTCTGGTATAGAATGTTAATTTCATGACGAAAGCACAAATAAATGAAAGCTTAGATGTTATAGAACTCACACTTCACTTCTGAAAGTTCTAATTAAATGATGAACGCTCAAATAAATGAAAGCTTATATATTATAAAACTCACACTTCACTTCTGAAAGCTCTAATTTCATGATGAACGCTCAAATAAATGAAAGTTCTGATGATATGAAAGCTCACATTTTACTTCTGAATGTCATAATTATAATATTGAATATTCATAATGAAGGCTCAACAAATAAAAGCTTTAATCTTCAGGGAGTTCACATTTCACTTCTGAAAGCTCTTATTTCGTGATGTAAGCTCCAATAAATTTAGGCTAAATGATATAAAAACTTACATTTTACTTCTGAAAGCTTAAAATCTAGTATAAAATTCTAATTTCATGACGAAAGCTCAAATAAATGAAAGCTTATATATTATGAAAGCCACATTTCATTTCTCAAAGCTCACGGAATATAAATGCGCATATTTTGCGCCTGAAAACTACAATTCCATGATGAAAGCTCAGTTAATATGAAAGTCAAATTTTGCTGAAAGCTTAAGCTTTTTAGCTCAAAGTGCAAACAGTAAGTAGTCAATATTTAGAATTCAAATATATTAAGAGAAGCATTTATTTTCAGTTCAAAAAGCGTAATGGGAATGCAATGAAAGCTTCAGCTTAAAAAAAAAGCTTTTTTTAGATTAATTTATTTATAACAAAAGTGTAAATACAAAATAGACTTCTGGAATGAAAAAAATTCTTCACATAGGAAGTGAAAGCTCTAAACAGGAGTGACAATTTACAGAATAATTTGCAGACA
Source organism: Bactrocera latifrons (assembly GCF_001853355.1). Classification (NCBI taxonomy): domain Eukaryota; kingdom Metazoa; phylum Arthropoda; class Insecta; order Diptera; family Tephritidae; genus Bactrocera; species Bactrocera latifrons. Next base: position 1,712,512 of record NW_017536741.1, on the reverse strand, counting down.
TTTTGCTGATAATCTCATAAGGTCTTCAATAATAAGTGTATTTTCATATGAATTTATTTTTAAATTTTTTTTTTTATCTGAATGATTAATAACAACAACAACATAAGGGTAATGAGACTTTACTTATAAAAAATACCGAAATGTAGGTTGACAATGTACAAAAACAAGAAAAACTTGTACGATTAACCTCTTTATTTCAGCGACCATTCCATATAACACAACACAGGCGTATTAGAAGGCTGCAGCATAATTTTAAATAATGACATTTGTATGCAAGATAAGGTTCAAGTTCAATGCTTTTAACAATTACAAAAACTACGGCATTAGCGGGGCAAAATGCCAAATTAGAAATAGCGTGCGAAGCTAGAGCTGACGAACAAGCTTTCACAGTGCTGCGGAGCGAAATAGTAAACAAATTTTATATTTAAAATGTTTGTAGTGTTTTCAGAAAAAACAAAAATAAAAAATTTGTATAATTTTATGGAAATAAAAAATTGTTTGATATTTTTGTTAATTAAACACAAATTAAAAACTAAATTTGCTATTCTATTTATATGCCCAACACTGTGCGCTTTTTACACTTAACTGTTTGCCGTCTTACTAAATCGCCATTTGTCAGAAATCAATTAGGTTGTTGCGCTTTCGAATTGCTGCTCTTTTCTCAGGCAATGCATGAACATTAGAAGTCAATGATAAATAAAGCCAACTCARGCAAAACATTTGTTGCCCACCGAAATGAAGTTAACCTTGAGRTAGCAACACTAAACTTACAAAACTCACGAACGTAGACAGTGCGACTGGCATTTGAATGCAGCAATTAACGGTTTAGCGCTGAAGAAAACAAATGAAATATTGTTTGTGTTGGCAAAAGAGTGGCTATAATTCGGCATTTCAAGCGGCCAACACACGACCAATGCAGTTGTAAGAGAATTTATGGCAAATATGCGGATTTGCATTGCAACAAATAACTACAAGTAACGTATAAAAATGTATTAAAAAATAATCAAATGACTTACACACTTAAGAATTTACCGTAAAGTCAACACACAGCTGTTTCGACCAAATAAATTATGAGACAATTTGTTGCGCTTACCTGCAAGKAAAGTAAGAAAATAACAAAAACTAATTAATAAAGCTTGACATGCGGCACAGGTGTGATTAGAATATGCCTAAAGGTTAACATTTTCTATTTTATA